>NC_056726.1:932126471-932253971 GCF_019279795.1 Protopterus annectens
AAGTTGACAATTTCTACACTCCTAAACTAATAGGCTGAATATGTATAAGCAGAGTTGCCTGCAGGTGCTCATCTGCATGCATGACATCACGCAGAAATCACTACAATGTATAGGCTGGGGGTTGGCAAAATGGTTAAGGTATTTACCTTACAGACAGAATATGTAGAGTTTGATTCTCACCTTTGGGAAACATAGCTAGGCTTAAAAAGATCACATTGGGGTCATTAGCCTAGTAATTACTCACAAACCTATTAAAAATTTTGCTTGTCTCACAAACTGCAGTTCAAAGACAATAACGGGATGAGCTCTAATTGGCATAAACATTGTGCCCAGAATGTTGAATCTGCATGATATAAGTGCATTAAGAAGCACAGAGCCACGGCATGATTCATTACAGAACTTCTACAACCAGAGTTTGAATCTTACTAAGGATGTTTTAGAGGCAATATTCCTTTTCAGGAAGATAACTTCTTAAATAAAGTAAGTGCTACTTTTTGCACATCAATTTCTTTGTGCAATGGTAGCTTTTGGTATGCTTTTTGCTCAAAGGCCTACAATGGGTGTCAATTTGTCAGTACTTGTAAATATGTTGTCTAAAAATGTTTTAAGATTTGCAATGCAAGTGTACTAATTGCAACAGCATGCAGGATTGTTAGGCTAGAAGGGAAATATACCCCTAGCCTCATATTGAGAGTAATGTTCAATACTATTGTAGGGTTCTGTGCCTTGTACATGTGTAATTAGCCACACATTTTTAGCAGTACTATTGAAATGTCCAGGTATTTTTCTTCAGTTGCAGTTATGTGCTTGTTTCACTGATAATATGTAGTCAGTTTTTATACATGCCTGACATTTACATAAAGATTGTGAATACAGTTATTAAACTGTCAGGTAGCAATACAGCATGCTATATGGCCTAGTAAGATAGTAGTAATATAGGGGTTATTTAGGCCCATGCTGGAAAAAACTGTTAATTCTGCTGTTTTCTATACCAACAGAGCTATGCCTAAAAATACAGGCCTCAAAAAAAAAAAAAAAAAATAGAAAAAACTACTGCATCTGGTGGTGCTTCTACATCTATCCACAAACCCATGTACACAGGTGATGAGAATGAAGTGTTACTGGAGACCATCCATCTCCATTAATGACTGCTGTACATTCCACTGACCAGCCCTTCAATGGCTGCGCCTGTGCCAAAATTGTCAGCACTGTTACTGCTGTTAGTGTATGAGATGGTCTGCCTCAAGATCATGGATATGATCCAAGCTGACACCTGCAGAGTGGGAATATAGGGCTGCAGGTGTTGGACTAACAACCAGATCACCCCTTATGAAGACAAAGGAGTTCATGACCCTTCATTAAGGCAGCACTACCTCCACAGAGTCCCAAAGTGCTGTGCTGGATGTTGGCACTGGCTCCAGAGATCTTCAATTGCACATGGCACAGGTATGTAATCCTAGTTCATTTTATCAACAGCTGCAGATCCTCATTACCTTGTAGTCTCTTTAAACTTCATTAAAGCTTTCTGATTTATGATTTTCAGGTGCATCTGTGATCTACCAAACATGTCCAGCTCCATAATGTATTGGCCAGAGTGGTGCCTTTTCTCATGTTTATAGTTGTAAAGATATCAGTTGTGTATGTAGTTGGGGTGATATGTCATATTTACCCTCAATATTTTTTTTGCTTTTGGGTATTCACAAGTAATTCTTTATCCAGTTCCAGCACCATGGAACTGACCCCATTTGATGTTGGTGATCTGTACCTTCTGATAATGATAGTGGTGATGGGCTGGTGCAATTGGGGTGTGTGTTTTACACAGAAAGTGTGACCACTGCATACCCTTCACAAATCATGGACACAGTGTGTATGACTACAGATACCCAGGATCCATGAAGGTCTTAGAGAGGACAGGCTGATATGGGCACTATAGATCAGGGAAGTATTTCAGCCCCCAGTAGAGAGATGTCTGAATCTGCCCCTAGAATTTATGGGCAAGTAGGTACACACAGAAGAGTTTGCAATGGTTTTCACTGAAGTTATGGCCATTGTTCTCTTGAGGTTGGTGTGTGAGTGGCCAAAATCCAATATATGGGGGGGCGGAGCCTAGATGGCCAACTGAGAGCAGTGAATTTTGAAAGCTCCATAAACTAGTATAATAATATAGGAAGATTTTGGACGATTCAATTTGTTTTTTAAAAGTAACATACCCCCACCTTACTTTACCTTCTATATATCCACTCACCCCTTGTTCTATCACTATCTCTCTCTCGTTTCTTTTTGTTTTTTTAGTCTCGCTTCCCTAAAGTAGTCATTACTTACCTTAGTTGCTGCATAACTGTTGCTGTTACTTTTTTTCTGCTGCTCTATCTTCACTTGCTCTGACCTGCTCTGTTCACCCTGTGGGCTAACTCTGCTCCCCTATCCAACCCCCATATCCCACCCAACAGTGCTGTTAACCTTATACTTCCATAACCACTCCCCTTCCCCATCACCCAACCACTGACACCTGCTTATTAACTACCACACCTCCACTTCCTACTACTGCTTATAGCTACATTTTAACTATCTGAACTCTTTCTGCCTTCTCCACGCCAACTATATTTGCTAATAGGTTCATAGGTTCATAGGTTCATACTAGACTATCTGCCCTAGGGCATTTATAAGCCTAGCCAGAGTGTGTTTGGCTTTCACCACCCATTTTAAATTAATTTTGCTATGCCCTTTTTCGAGGTTAGTATACTGTGGCTCTGTCCAACAGTGACACAGAAGTGATACCCGGGGTAAACCTACGATGTCCCATCCACTCATCAAGATTCCTCTTAAAGAGAGTCAATGAGGGACTCTGCCTAACCTGGACTGGGATTTTACTCCAGAGTGAAGGGAACCTCTGGATTATGAATCTGTCCCTCCAGCACGTCCTATTTATTTCAGTGCTGAGGTTCAAGTCTCTCAAGTGCGTAGCTCAATGGGATTTGGATTTTCTGAGGTGCAGCATGTCCATTAATTCCGGGTTGGACATGGCTTTATACGTCAGGCACAGATCGCCTCTGAGCAGGCGGTATGCCACTGAGTAGAGCTGGAGTTTCTTTAACCAGGCAGCATATGGCATCTGTTTGAGCCCTTTGATCCTCTTGGTGAGGTACTTTTGGGGTCTTTCCAGTTGCTGCAGGTGCCTGGTAAGGTACATCCCAAAAGGGGCATTGTACTCAATTATGGGCCTGATGCGGGATGAGTAAAGAGGCACGATGACCTCCCCTGATCTAGATGTGAATCCCTTCATGATTAGGTGGGCTATATAAAATGTTTTTCTAACCACTTTGGCCATGCAGTTAAATGAGAGATTGCTATCAACTTGGGTCCCCAGGTCCCTAATTACTTCTTCTGTACTTAATGGATTACCACCTATGTGGTAATTTGTGGGCACTTTGTTTTTGCCAAAGGGGATGACTATACACTTTTTGGGGTTTAGCTTGAGGCTATGGCTCTGGCACCAGTTGTCTGTTTCTATGAGGCCCTTTTGGAGGATGCTTGTGTCGGCTGGAGAGTCAATTATGGCTCCCAGTTTGCAGTCATCTGCGAACTTTGTCAGCCACAGTCCTTCCATGTTGGCCTGTACCTCCGAGAAATATATACCGAACAAGAGAGGTCCTAGGACTGAGCCTTGTGGGACGCCACTTGTAACTGGTTTGGAGTTTGACATGGCTCCAGCAATTCTAACCATGTGGGTTCTGTCCTTGAGCCAGTTTGCAACCCATCTAGTGACATACGGGGTTGTATTTAAGCTGGTGAGCTTATCTATAATGCCCGAGTGGGGTATTGTATCGAAGGCTTTTGCGAGGTCCAGGTAGGCTGTGTGGACCACCTTCCCCTCATCAATGGCCTTGGTGACTGTTTCAAAGAAATCAACAAGGTTTAAGAGGCAGGATCTGCCCTTAACAAAGTCGAACTGGGTAGGATCCAGTGTCTGTAGGTCCCCAATATCTTTATTTATGAGGTCAATGATGATCCTTTCCATAGCTTTGCAGACAAAGCTAGTCAGGCTTATGGGGCGATAGTTTCCAGGATCCGTTGAGGCACCACCTTTGTGGAGAGGGACCACTGTTGCTGTACGCCACTCTTTGGGTACATATCCTGTAATAAGGCTGAGATTGAACAGTAGTTTTATGTTTGGGTTTAGCTCTTCTTGGAGTTCATGTAGGACGTAGCCCGGGACACCGTCTGGTCCCATTGATGCTGTGTTTTTTGCTTTGGAGAGGGCAGCTCTTACCCGAGCATCTGAGATGTCAGGGGGGCAGCACTCTGCTGGGATAGATATTTTCCCTTTTGGTGGGGGGGGGAGTTTGCGCTGAACCTGTCAGCTAGGATGTTGGCAATGTCTGTGGGTTCAGTGTATTTTTTGTCATTTTGGACTAATTCTGAGCATATCTGGGAATTACCACCCTGGTTCCTAACATAACTACAGAAAGCCTTGTGATTATCCTTAGTGTCTTGTGCAATTTTTCTCTCGAAGCTGGCCTTAGACGATTTTATGAGTGCCCGTAGTTCTTTGCTAATAGTGATCAGGGATGCCTTCCCTTTTTGGGATTTTGCTCTATTATGTAGCAGCTTCCTCCTTCTATTGTATAGTTTGTTTATGGCTGGGGTCCACCAGACAGGACGTCTGCCTTTGGCAGATTATGTCTTGGTTTTATTTGGGATTGCATGATCCATGCATTCCTGAAGGTGTTCATAGAATGCGTTCATAAAGGATTCTGCGGTCTGGGCCTTATTTTCCACAGGCCCGGGGGCTTTGAAGGATTCCACCTCAGTTTTGAGGAGTGTGAAATTTGCTTTAGAGAAGTTTGTCACTGTGGTTTTCTGGGCAGGGGGTGGGGTTGGGATGTGAATATCCAGTGAGATTAGTTTATGGTCTGATCTTACCAGTGAGGGATACACTTCTGGTCTGGAGCATAGAGTCCCCATGTTGGCGATTATCAGGTCCAGTATGTTTTCCCCTCTTGTGGGAGTGGTAAGAAGTTGTTCCATAGTATTTGAGTTTATAAATTCTAGGAACCTTTGGGCTAGGGTGTTGGAGCTAGAGTAATGCTCCCAGTCTGTGTTTGGGTAGTTGAAGTTGCCCAATATAATGGTGTTTGGAGAGACCTTCATATTTTCCAGTGTTCTCAGGAAGGCCAAGTGGGATTCCTGGGTTTGGGAGGGTGGTCTGTAGCAGGCTATAAACTGGAAGGCAGTTTTACCCACTGTTAGTTGCACATGGATAGTCTCTGATGCTTCGTGCTGTGCCACCAACCTGGAGGTGTTGGTATCTTTGATGAATATTGATACTCCCCCTCCTTTTGTGGTTCGGTCCAAGTTTTGGGGCTGAAAAGCATGGTATGAGGTATAACCTGGTAGTGCTGGGGTGCTCTCGGGAGCCTTGAACCAGGTTTCTGTTACTGCATAGATATCAATGTTCTCCATGCTAAGGAGAGTTTCGAGTGCATGCATCTTGAGGTTTAGACTTCTGGCATTGAGTAGCATTACTCTTAGTTTCTTATCCCTTGTGATACCTATGGAGGTGGGTTTGTCTTTTGAGCCTTGCCTAAAAAAGGCACTATGGGGGTAGCAAGAGCCTTTGCCAATATCCGAAAGCCCAGGGGTGACAGGTGCAAGTCGTCCCTAGCAAAGCATCGTGGCTTGTTGAGCATGTCATCCCAGGCTGACAGGCATTGGATCCCCTTTGAATGACACCAATACTTAAGCCAATTGTTGAAATTGATCATCTTGTCTTCATAATAACATACAAACTGCTATTCCATCCTTCCCTCCTATCACTACCTATATTATATCCTACATCATACTCTTTCCCTCAGCCTACTCTATCTCTTATCCTTTTCCTCCTCATGGCCCAAATGCATAAGACCAGTTATACACACCTACTACTCATAACAACTATTCTAGCTTCACTAACTATTCCATATACTCTTACCATCTATGAACATTGGTCACTTAGTGAAATTCACCTTCCCCACCTAGAAACACAATCAGTTTCTCAATTATACTCCCACAACCACATAAACATAACATCCACTTCCATCTATATACTTTCAAAGTACCATAGATCGTCCCATATTATCTACTTCCAAGACATGAAAGCCCTAAATAACTATTATAAATTCCTAAAGATTATACAAAGACCTCAACAGCACCCCTTATTGGATGGTGACATTCATCCAAACCCTGGCCCCATTAATAACATTACCATAGAACCAAAGAACCAAACTTCCAATACCCATACCCCTAGAAAAAACAATAAAATAACCCACCTTCATGCACTCTTAGAAGTGCACGCATTTGACATCCTCTGTATTACAGAAACTTGGCTAAAACCTACTACTCAGGACCAGGAAATTACCCTTCCTGGATATAACATTCTGAGATGTGATCGGAAGACCAAAAAGGGTGGGGGTGTAGCCATTCTCTACAAATCTGAACTTCAAGTTGCAACTTTCAATACATACCTACCCTCAAATACTAATGCAGAAATCCTTACTGTCAAACTTCAAATCAACAACTGTAAATCTATCTATATAATTTGCTCCTACCTTCCCCCTGGAAATAATATTAATACTCTTGAAAGTATCCTCAGCTGCCTCTCCATTCACCTACCTCAGGAAAACATAGTGCTAGGTGACTTCAATATGTACTGGGCTTCCTGCAACTTCCCTAATCCTACCACCCATGTAAATCTTTACGGTTTTTCCAAGATTATAACTACCCCCACTAGAATCCACAAACCAAGCAGTAAAGAAAGTATACTAGACTGGATCCTTATAAATAGTCACCCCAATACTTACAAACCAGGTACCCTTCCAGACGATATTAGTGACCACCCTCTAACCTACATAATTAAACAAAAACTCCATAACCCCAATCCAAATATTTTCAAAACCTCATGCTCTAAAAAACACTTTAATCCAGAAACCTTCATAAATGAACTTAAGGCATATGACTGGTCACCTCTATATCATCTTCAACTGGATGAAGCTGTATCTTACTTCAATACAAAATTCCTACAAATCCTTGACTACTATGCCCCCTCGTGCTCTACCCATATTAGGACCAAAGTTGCTCCATGGCTCACCAAAGAAACTAGGCAAAAGATCCTCCTAGATAATAAAATATGGGCCAAATGGAGAGCTTCTAAATACCCAACAGACCATCTGCACTTTAAACAGTTAAGAAACGCTACCAAAAAGGAAATTCTGCTTGACAAAAAGAACTTCTACCATCACCTACAACAAACCCACCAGCATAAACCACAAACGTTCTGGTCAGGCATTAACAAATTGCTTCAGCCAGGGCACTCTAAAACAGCCACTCCATCAGGTACTACCCAGAAAAGCTCTAAGCAAATTATTGATGCCTTCAACAACTACTTCACCAAAGCAATTCAAAATCTAGCTAATACACTATCCACTGTTAGCACTAGCCTATCAGACAACATAAACAGGACAACTCCTTCCTTTCATCTACAACCTGTACCTCCATACCTCATCTGCTCTCTCCTTCAAAAGCTCAAACCATGCACCCCCTCAGCTGACCGTCTACCATCTGAATACCTACAAATAGCATCTAAAGCCATTTCCTATCCCATATCCATCCTTATAAACAGAACAATTATAGAAGGAACAGTTCTCTCTATCTGGAAAATCTCACACATCATCCCTCTGCATAAGGGTGGCTCTTCTACTGAACTTTCCAACTTTCGACCAATAGTCTTACTCTCCCCAATAGCAAAAATAATGGAAAAATGTATCCACCGTCAGCTGTTCTTCCACCTTCTTTTTAATAACTTACCTGCTAACTGTCAGCATGGTTTTAGGCCCTACCACGGTACAACCACTGCCTTGCTATCCTTTTCTGACTGTATAAACAAAATTAGCAATAATAACTCTCTTTCCTCAGCACTATTTATTGACCTGTCAAAAGCCTTTGACATGGTTAACAATCACCTACTTATTGATACACTAACAGCCCTTGCACTTGACCCACAGGCAATACTCTGGTTTAAATCCTATTTAGATAATAGACAGCAAGCTGTTCTCTGGGATAACAACTTATCAACACCCCTCCCTGTTAACATTGGAGTACCCCAAGGCTCTATATTAAGTCCCCTTCCCTTTTCTATTTTTATCAATGATCTCAATGCTAACATTCCACAAGCCACCTGCATACAATATGCAGATGATTCTACCTTAATCTGTGCTGTTAATTCCATTTCATCACTCCAGTCCCTCACCCAAGCAGTATTTAATAATGTTGAAAGTTGGTTTATGCAACATTGCCTCCTCCTGAACCCCCCAAAAAATGAAACTATTGCTTTTTACTCCTACCCAAAAGTCTCCACAATGTCACTTCACAGTAACCTTGAATAATGGAACTACCATATCCCCAGACTCGACAACCTGTCTCCTAGGAATTACAATAGACCACCACCTTAACTTTGATGATCATATTAATGCTACTATAAAATCAATCAACAGAAATCTAGGCTCCCTTTATAGAATCAAAACCTTTCTCACACCATTGGCCAGAACTACCATTGCCCAGACCCACTTTATCTCTACCCTGGTTTATGCCTCTGCCATTTATACCAATCTATCTAAAAGTAACCTGAACAAACTTGCAACCAGCTATAATAACATTGCCAGATTCGCCACAGGCTCCCCCTTTAGAACCCATCACTGTCACAACCTTAGACAGCTGAAATGGTTAGAACTACAAAACTAACTTCTATATCCACAACTTACTATCACCCAAAAGATTCTCTACCACCCTGTGAATACTCCAATCCTCACCAACCTGATTACTCCATACAAAAACACTATGGTCATCTAATAAGGTTCTAGTTTCCACTATGAAATCTAACAACAAGGCTGGAGACTCATTATTCTCAAACACTGTGGGAAAAACCTGGAGCCAGCTTCCTACTGAGCTCTCTTCTCTTTCTTCCACACTGCTCTTCAACAAATATCTTAAGGAATATCTCAAAACACACTGGCTGTGCCCCTGCTCTAACCCTGACTAACATCTAACTTTTTTTCCCTATCTCCCACTCCCTTTATTTCTCTTCTATTTCTGTCCTATGTTGTCTACTAGTGATGACTTGAATAATAACCACTACCTATGTACTAAAGTAGAGTTCTACTCAGCTCAATCATAGTGTTACTTACACTAAAAGTTTTCATCCTCTACCTTGCTGTAAGTAAGCATAAGTTTGTATACCTGTATCCTGCCATCTGATGTTAAATTAGCAAATCTTGCTTATTTGTCTTTTGTATGATATGCCATCTTAAGTTTTTTTTTTTTTTTTATTCTTTTTCTCTAGCCAACTCTGTACACATTTTTATACCTGTTCTACATTTATTTAATGTAACTTCCTGTTATTGCATATACTGAAAGCCATGATTACTATTGCACCGTTTGGAGCTTTTCTCCCCAGGCCTCTACTGAAAATGGACATATATCCAGTTAGACTAGCCCAGTCAACAAATGTAAAATAAAAATAAAAAATACAAATAAAAATAAAATAAATGTTATTATTTTCAAGTTTAAAATGTTAGAAATATATAGATAAACTACTAAACTACACAAATATCAATTTTGGCAGAGATATACAAAAATTTTCCTGTCAAGTAACTTGGAGATAAATTGAGTCACTGAATATGAACAACTCAGGGAATTCTCATCCAGATGATGCTTTGAAAAAATAACTACAATTGATGACATCTACCTTACAGGAACTATCTTTGAAGATGGATGTCTTTAAAAATGACTTAGAAAACCTCAAATTAAATTATCAAAAACACACTGATACTCTTAAGGAACTATTATAGCAACACCATACAAAAATAACAAATATAGAGACTTCTCTAAATGACATTGAAGGGAGACTCAAAGAGGAAGAATTCCAAAACCAATTTCTGCTTAAACAGAATACATGGCTGCTTAACAAAATAGATGACTTAGAAAACAGGGAAAGGAGAAACAACATAAGTATCTTTGGTCTGCCTGAAAACACTAAATGAGAAGACATTATTTCATTCTTAACAACCTGGATTCCTGAATTTTTAGACTTGAAAGAGGGACTTTCATTTGGAATTGAAAGTGCACATAGAGCACTGAGGAAACCTGCTTCTAACTCAACAAATACTCCACCTAGATCCATAGTTATAAAATTTCTTTCAGTTCTGGACAAAGAACTAATATTAAAATCTGCTTGGAGAAAATCACCCTTAAAATACAATCAAAGGCTGATAAGGTTTGACAATGATTATTCTTCCAGAATACTAAAACAAAGGAAAACAGTCTGGCCAATAATAAAACTGTTGAAACAAAGCAACACTAAAGCACAGCTGGCCTTTCCAGCCAAGATAAAAATATTTTTTTTCTAATCAGATGAGAACCTTTAATGACTTAAAGGAAGCTGCTATATTCATCAAAAACAGCAACATAGTGTATATCCCACAAGAAATGGAATGGATGGCCCATACTCTTAAAAGAATAAAATAAACAAATCCTTGGACTGATGTAGGAAAAAGAAACACAAAAATGGATTCCAAGATAGTTGTCCCAAAAACAAAATGGCTCTTACAATTACATCTCTCAAAGTATCAACTAATATGGTACATCACTTGTCATCTGTTTTTATTTAAAAAAGGAGGGTTTCTTAAACAACTGAGAAACAATAATGCTTTATTCAGAATGTTCAAAGAGTCCAATAATTCTTCACAAACAAAAGTAGGTCAGATAGGTTACTATTTACATTATATATAAGCCAAACAAAGCAACATATAATACAAATATAGAAGCTTCTATTCCCCTACTTGAACTCACTGAATACTTATCTTGTTCATTTTTCATTGATTTTACTTATAATAATTTAATTAATTAATTAATTAATTAATTAACTAATTCAACAATGTACCATTCAGCAGAGTTCAGACTCAAATGTAATAAAGTAACATCATATATAATAGCAGTAACAGTAGAGTCAACCAATAAACAGCAAATAATGAACCACGATGAAAAAATGCGGATGGCCAAAACTCCTCACTCTGCTGTTAATAAAGGTTTTAAAACAAATGCAGTCAGCAAATTCAAGTTGTTCTTCAAAGTAAATCAAAAAATAAAGTTGAAATCCACACCAAATGACCAGCTGATGATAGCAAAAAAACATATTTTAATCCACAGAACGAAAAGACAACTCCAACCACAAGCGCTTTCACCCGTTTGTAACAGGCTTTTTCAAGTGTAATCATTTGCACACAACACAATGCTTATATATCTTTTAGATAAAACCTTAATTGAATTATTACATTGAATTGCTTAAACAATTAAACAATTGCAAAGTTAATTAAAATAAATTTTCATAGTAGTTTTAACAAAAATGCTGCTCAAGTCAATGGAAACCAACCATGATGCCCATACATTGAGCGTTGATTTAAAAAATTATTAAATTCTTTTCCAAAAATTAATGCAATAATAACGGTGCATAAAATTTGGAATAACAAGCACTAATGCTTGAAAAACTTTAACCAAAGTAAAACCAGCAATGTAAATGGATGCAAAACAACAGTCAAATAAACTCAAATATACCTTTCAGTCCTATACTAATGATGATGTTGCTACTGCCACTAGACTATGTACAGTCAGTTTAAATCAATTGGATGCTTTGAATATAAAATGCATATAAACAGTATATATAAAAAATACTTGTTAAAAAATATAATGCATAACTGGCATAGTTGTGTACTTTCTATCGAATCATTAATTAGATGAAACACAAATTTTACAAATATATACAACATATTAAAGTTAAAATATGCATGTATTATATGACCTGCTAAATAAATAATTAAACCTCCAAAATTATAACAATATATTGCAAATATTTTGTAAATAAATAATAAAAAAATGCTTGCAATTATTTTTGACATACTGAAAAGTTAAAATATTAATGTGTTTATATAAATATGTAATAAATAAATAATTAGTTAAATTAATTTATTTTGTAAAAACCTGCTGTGTAACCAAGTTAATCAATTGATAAATAATCCATCAGTTGAATTTTAGGTACCCACAAAGATGCACGTATCATAACTATAAAATGTTAAAAATGTTAAAAATAAGTTATAATTTATTACTTTTGGCTTTAAGAATGCAAGTTAAACTGGTTCCCTCATTCAAACCTGGACCCCTTGTTGCATCCAACTTTAATTGCCACATTAATTCTTTAATGCTTAAAGCAGTCTGCCAATCCCCTCCTCTCATGTCAAAAAGCACCCTATCTAGAACAAAGAAGCGAATGGACATGTTGACACAATTCAGAGAGTGCCTGAAAAAAGTATCTGTCTCCTTTCTTGTTTTAATATCATTCATGTGTTCGTATATCCTACGTTTCAACTCCCTTTCTGTTTTGCCCACATAAAATGATGGGCAGTTTTGACAAATTCCTAGGTATACTACCCCAGATGAGTTGCAAGAAAAGTGTTCATTGGATGCAATAGTAATATTTCGGGAGGGAATGGCAACATGACTAGTATTAATAATAAATGAACATTGGTGGCATCTGCCACATGAATAAGTACCTTTCTTCTTGGCAGTGACATGCACTAGGGAGTTATGGTTAGAACCAGCTTTTTCCTCAAAAATACCCTTCAAATTGATACCTCTTTTCCTGACAAAAGAAATTTTATTTGGAAAAATGTTTGTAAATTCATCTTGTAAAAAGACAATGGGCCAAAGATTTCTCATTGTGTTTTCAATAAAGACTGTGTCCTGTGAATATGTATATATACAATTCTTACTTGGATTATGTTCTGAAGTCTGCTGCGCCTTTGAAATAACTGTTTTAACACATAATAGTGGAGGGAACTGCTGATCTCTTTTCTCTAAAATTTCATTTAAAATAACCTGAAAAAATTCAGCAGAATACCCTCTGTTTAAGAATGAACACCTCAAGAACTCCACTTCCTCTAAAAATAATTCATAAGTACTACACATTCTAGAGGCTCGCACCAATTGCCCCTTGATAATACCCTTTTTTATATGTAAGGGATGCCCACTGTCAAAATGCAAAAAAGAATTACAATGTGTGTCTTTTCTGAAAATTTGTGAAACAAAACCAACATTGTTTAAATTCTTGGTGAGCTTGATGTCCAAGTAGTGTAGAGACCTATCATTTATTTCATAAGTAAAATGCAGAAAATCAGTGGTTTTGGACAGATAGTCCATAAAATTAAAAAATTCTTGCTCAGAACCTGACCATAAAATGCAAATGTCATCTAAAAATCTCTTATAAAAACTGATGTATTTACTCCATTGGGTTGCATGAATAAATTCTGTTTCCCATTTGTTTAGAACTATGTTTGCATAGGCTGTAGCGCATGGGGCGTCTATAGCTACCCCACTTTTTTGTTTAAAGAACTCCCCATTAAAAAATAGAAAATTGTTACTCAAAATTATTCTCATGAATTCTAATATAGTGTTGATCATACAATTGCTAAGCCCAGATTCCATACTTATTGCTTCTCCAAACCAATGCAAACCTTGCTCATGAGGAATACTGGGAAACAATTCCACAATATCTATTGTAACCATGTTCAAGTTGGAATTTTTCATACATTGATCTAGGCTGGTTAAGAATTCCCAGGAGTCTTTGCAAATGTGTTTTAAGCCTGCTACATAGCTCTTTAGCTGAAAGTCCACAAATTTACTAAACGGTTCAGTTATCCCCCCGCCCCAGAAACTATGGGGTGAAATTTTAAGGGGGTTAAACCCTTGTGGACCTTGGGAATACCGAACAAGATAGGGGTTTTAGGTTTAGATACAAACAAATAATTATATGTTTTTTCATCAGTGTGTTTCATCTAATTAAGGATTCGACAGAAAGTATACAACTATGCCAGTTATGCATTACTTTTTTTATATGTATTTTTTATATATACTGTTTATATGCATTTCATATTTAAAGCATCCAATTGATTTAAACTGACGGTACATAGTCTAGTGGCAGTAGCAACATCATCATTAGTATAGGACTGAAAGGTATATTTGAGTTTATTTGACTGTTGTTTTGCATCCATTTGCATTGTTGGTTTTATTTTGGTTAAAGTTTTTCAAGCATTAGTGCTTGTTATTCCAAATTTTATGCACCGGTATTATTGCATTAATTTTTGGAAAAGAATTTAATATCTTTTTAAATCAACGCGCAATGTATGGGCGTCATGGTTGGTTTCCATTGACTTGAGCAGCATTTTTGTTAAAACTACTATGAAAATTTATTTTAATTAACTTTGCAATTGTTTAATTGTTTAAGCAATTCAATGTAATAATTCAATTAAGGTTTTATCTAAAAGATATATAAGCATTGTGTTGTGTGCAAATGATTACACTTGAAAAAGCCCATTACAAATGGGCGAAAGCGCTTGTGGTTGGAGTTGTCTTTTCATTCTGTGGATTAAAATACGTTTTTTTGCTAACATCAGCTGGTCATTTGGTGTGGATTTCAACTTTATTTTTTGATTTACTTTGAAGAACAACTTGAATTTGCTGACTGCATTTGTTTTAAAACCTTTATTAACAGCAGAGTGAGGAGTTTTGGCCATCCGCATTTTTTCTTCGTGGTTCATTATTTGCTGTTTATTGGTTGGTTCTAACTATGGCGGAAGACCTATCCTCTCCTGATTTTATTGACACACCCCTGTTGCTTATGGAGGAACCGGATGACACGCCGGTTACGAGAAGGGAGCTTAACCAGGTTTTGGCTCTCTTGACACAGTTGAACAACACGTTGATGAACGATTATGGTTCCACTAATTCTGGTTTGCCTTGTAATCAGCAACAAGGAAAAGAAAAAGAACGGAACGGTGAGCAACGTAAGGAAACAAAAACTCATACATCTTCTAATGATCTGGTTATTGTGGACCATCCTTCGGTTTCTCCTTTTGCCAGCACTTCTGGACGAAGCGGTTCTGCTTACTTGGACAATAATTTTAATTTTAAGGCTTGGACTGAGCAACAGCCTCACTTTAAAACAGGTACTTTCAATGTTCAGTTTGAGCAATTGGAAAACAAGTTTGAACTTTTTAAAAACAAGTTATATGCACATAAAAATACGCAGCTTGAAATTAATTATTTAAACAAATGTATAAAAGTCGAACGGGTACCTAAAGGGTTACGTTGTTATAGGTACCCGAATAACACACACATGGGGTCGGCTTTGCATTAGAAACTGACTGAATTATTTAATAAAACTGGCATTGAAATGTTAAAACTTATGATAGACGACTATGTTAACAAAGGAAATGTTATATTAAATGAATTGAATGTTTTACATGAAAATATTATTAAAGATGAAAAATTTATAGGCTTTAAGAAAAAATACAATGACGCATTCAGAGAAGTAGATGAGCACTGTTTCAAAGTATTGGACAGAAAAGCCAAAAAGCTAGAAAGAGATCTTGCTGAATATAGTGAAGGTAGGGCCTACCCAGCACCAGGACTTAAGAAAAATGCAAATTTTGAAGAGGTAGGGAATAGAGTTGATCAGGGTTTGAATGAAGGTTATGGATATTCTGACATGCCTAGGAGGAGTGAAAGACTAGCGCAGAAAGGAAATAATAATGGTCAGCAGGGTTTTCAGGCACCCCAGGGAAGACCACGGGTAAAATCAAACCAATTTCAACAGAATTCCTGGGAGAAAAGACGATAATCAATGAGAATTACTTAGAGCACAATGAAATTAAATGTTCCTTAGTGAAGAGTGATGAAGGAATCTGTAATATCAGTAGTTTGAATAATTTTACCATTTACAACTACACAGACATACAGATAACAGACATTTTTTGAGCTTTTCACTAAGGGGCTGCAATATGTTCCTCATAGGGCAAGTTATTTGCCCAAATTATTGATTGAATTAAAACTGTTTATAAGAAACCTGAATTTAACAGTTTTCTTTAAAAATCAAGCTCAGGGTGAACACTTGCTTTCTAGAAGCAGTACTTTCAACCCTCCTACTCATCCTAAATTAAAAATGTTTGAAGAATTAATTGAGAAAAGTTTAAGGGAATATTTTGCAAAAAAGCAAATCAAACACCCCCCTAATTTTCCTTTTAGATTACAGACAATAGTAGACAAATTAAAAAACGATGGTATCAGGGTTATGAAACCTGATAAAGGGGGTGGCATTGTGCTAATGAGACAGTTAGAGTATGACAATTATATATATAACATTTTGCAGGATACAAGAACTTATGAACCCATTTCACTAAATGAATTAAACATTGCGCTTGGGAAAATTACGTTTTATATATATGACTTGTTGATGCAAGGGTTCATTGATGAAAAAACATATAATTATTTGTATGCATCTAAACCTAAAACCCCTATCTTGTTCAGTATTCCCAAGGTCCACAAGGGTTTAACCCCCTTAAAATTTCGCCCCATAGTTTCTGGGGCGGGGGGGATAACTGAACCGTTTAGTAAATTTGTGGACTTTCAGCTAAAGAGCTATGTAGCAGGCTTAAAACACATTTGCAAAGACTCCTGGGAATTCTTAACCATCCTAGATCAATGTATGGAAAATTCCAACTTGTACATGGTTACAATAGATATTGTGGAATTGTTTCCCAGTATTCCTCATGAGCAAGGTTTGCATTGGTTTGGAGAAGCAATAAGTATGAAATCTGGGCTTAGCAATTGTATGATCAACACTATATTAGAATTCATGAGAATAATTTTGAGTAACAATTTTATATTTTTTAATGGGGAGCTCTTTAAACAAAAAAGTGGGGTAGCTATGGGCGCTCCATGCGCTACAGCCTATGCAAACATAGTTCTAAACAAATGGGAAACAGAATTTATTCATGCAACCCAATGGAGTAAATACATCAGTTTTTATAAGAGATTTTTAGATGACATTTGCATTTTATGGTCAGGTTCTGAGCAAGAATTTTTTAATTTTATGGACTATCTGTCCAAAACCACTGATTTTCTGCATTTTACTTATGAAATAAATGATAGGTCTCTACACTACTTGGACATCAAGCTCACCAAGAATTTAAACAATGTTGGTTTTGCTTCACAAATTTTCAGAAAAGACACACATTGTAATTCTTTTTTGCATTTTGACAGTGGGCATCCCTTACATATAAAAAAGGGTATTATCAAGGGGCAATTGGTGCGAGCCTCTAGAATGTGTAGTACTTATGAATTATTTTTAGAGGAAGTGGAGTTCTTGAGGTGCTCATTCTTAAACAGAGGGTATTCTGCTGAATTTTTTCAGGTTATTTTAAATGAAATTTTAGAGAAAAGAGATCAGCAGTTCCCTCCACTATTAGGTGTTAAAACAGTTATTTCAAAGGCGCAGCAGACTTCAGAACATAATCCAAGTAAGAATTTTATATATACATATTCACAGGACACAGTCTTTATCGAAAACACAATGAGAAATCTTTGGCCCATTGTCTTTTTACAAGATGAATTTACAAACATTTTTCCAAATAAAATTTCTTTTGTCAGGAAAAGAGGTAACAATTTGAAGGGTATTTTTGAGGAAAAAGCTGGTTCTAACCATAACTCCCTAGTGCATGTCACTGCCAAGAAGAAAGGTACTTATTCATGTGGCAAATGCCACCAATGTTCATTTATTAGTAATACTAGTCATGTTGCCATTCCCTCCCGAAATATTACTATTGCATCCAGTGAACACTTTTCTTGCAACTCATCTGGGGTAGTATACCTAGGAATTTGTCAAAACTGCCCATCATTTTATGTGGGCAAAACAGAAAGGGAGTTGAAACGTAGGATATACGAGCACATGAATGACATTAAAACAAGAAAGGAGACAAATGCTTTTTTCAGGCACTCTCTGAATTGTGTCAACATGTCCATTCGTTTTTTTGTTCTAGATAGGGTGGTTTTTGACATGAGAGGAGGGGATTGGCAGACTGCTTTAAGCATTAAAGAATTAATGTGGCAATTAAAGTTGGATGCAACAAGGGGTCCAGGTTTGAATGAGGGAACCAGTTTAACTTGCATTCTTAAAGCCAAAAGTAATAAATTATAACTTATTTTTAACATTTTTAACATTTTATAGTTATGATACGTGCATCTTTGTGGGTACCTAAAATTCAACTGATGGATTATTTATCAATTGATTAACTTGGTTACACAGCAGGTTTTTACAAAATAAATTAATTTAACTAATTATTTATTTATTACATATTTATATAAACACATTAATATTTTAACATTTCAGCATGTCAAAAATAAATACAAGCATTTTTATTATTTATTTACAAAATATTTGCAATATATTGTCATAATTTTGGAGGTTTAATTATTTATTCAGCAGGTCATATAATACATGCATATTTTAACTTTAATATTTTGTATATATTTGTAAAATTTGTGTTTCATCTAATTAAGGATTTGACAGAAAGTATACAACTATGCCAGTTATGCATTACTTTTTTTATATGTATTTTTTATATAAACTGTTTATATGCATTTCATATTTAAAGCATCCAATTGATTTAAACTGACGGTACATAGTCTAGTGGCAGTAGCAACATCATCATTAGTATAGGACTGAAAGGTATATTTCAGTTTATTTGACTGTTGTTTTGCATCCATTTGCATTGTTGGTTTTATTTTGGTTAAAGTTTTTCAAGCATTAGTGCTTGTTATTCCAAATTTTATGCACTGGTATTATTGCATAAATTTTTGGAAAATAATTTAATATCTTTTTAAATCAACGCTCAATGTATGGGCGTCATGGTTGGTTTCCATTGACTTGAGCAGCATTTTTGTTAAAACTACTATGAAAATTTATTTTAATTAACTTTGCAATTGTTTAATTGTTTAGCAATTCAATGTAATAATTCAATTAAGGTTTTATCTAAAAGATATATAAGCATTGTGTTGTGTGCAAATGATTACACTTGAAAAAGCCCGTTACAAACGGGTGAAAGTGCTTGTGGTTAGAGTTGTCTTTTCGTTCTGTGGATTAAAATACGTTTTTTTTTGCTAACATCAGCTGGTCATTTGGTGTAGATTTCAACTTTATTTTTTGATTTACTTTGAAGAACAACTTGAATTTAGTAACAGTAGAGTGTTTTGAAGAAAAATGCCTTCTTCAGTTAAAGTATGATTTAGAAATGTCATATATATCCTGGTTAAATAATAGCAACAAGATCTTAGTACAAGTATCATCATTATTCTGTCTAAATATAGTTAATATCAATTATGGCCGGTATCATAACTTCGAGTGCTGTTTGATCAATCCTGATATGGTTTGCTTGGATGCATCCATGTCTGGAAGCTAGTACAAATGTCATTATTATCTGTCTAAACATAGTTAATATCAATTATGGCAGGTATCATAGCTTTGAGTGCTGTTTGATTAAGCCTGACATGGTGTGCGTAGATGCAGCTGTGTCTGGCAGCTGTTGTATGTTGCCATTTTCATCTCTGGGAAGCTGTGGGTTGCGGCTTGTGATCAAGGTTTACTGATGCTTGTATATTAGAAAGAGACATTTGGTGTTTTAGCCTGGATGCAGGGGAAGGGGTAGCTAAAACTGTGATTTGGGATATTTTTGCAGAGAATAGTTTGTTTATATATCTGCTGAGTGAGAGTTGTGAAGGTTGGAAGAAAGTGTTATCTCTTGTTGTGGCGGCTTGTTGGGAGTTTTTTTTTTTTATCTGTTTGCTCTCCATTCTTTTCCTGGCTGCTGCCTCACTGAAAAGGAGGGAATTTAGGCTTGAAGCTGCAGTGAAGTGAAGCTTTGCTTCAGGTACATCACGAGACTCTGGTATGCAGTACACAGACACACTAACAGAAACAGACGCTCCCAGGTTGCTATGGTAACGGAGATAGAGTGACGATAATGCTTAACGGCTCTGAAGAGCCTCCAAGATGATTGTTGCCAATGAAGTTTTTGGTTTTAAAAAATAAATAAATAATAAAAGGGCTGTTTTAAACCACATCTACACATATTGATTGTCTCTCAGCACTTCGTTTAGCTCATTAAGTTGATTCTTGATAAAAAATAAATAAATAATAAGTGCAATTTTATATTTAAAATGTATTTTGGTCCAAACACATTAAGGACTTACATAAGAGTTTGTTGGATGTTACCTTGGGTTTATATTTAAAGAAGGATTTACAGGTTTCTCAAGATTCACATAGCCAGTGGTGTTAGCTGTTCCTGTTTGGTTTTTGGTTACTTGTTGCTGCAAACTCTGTTTTTGGATATTGTCCTTACATAAGAGTGGAAGTCAGAGTTATTGTGAAAGAATAAGAGCACTTGGTCTTGTGCAGTACCCTTTGCAGTGGTCGGGGAGGTGAGCTTTCTTGGACGTGTTGCGCATATGGGGATAGTTGATTCTAGGGGTGTTTGGGGCTGCCAGGAAGTGCTAGAGAGTCATCAGATTTCCTTTGTGGAAATATCTGTGGGAATGGAAGGTGTGTTGTTTGGTTCACTGGCAGAGTGGTCACTGCATGGAACAGGCTTGTCAAATAGAACAGGACAAATATTGGTTTGGATATTTTAAGAGCAGCCTGGAAACACACCACATGAACTAGTGAATGGTACTCTGGAAAAATTGGATGGATTGTTGCTCATGCTTTAAGTACTGATATGTGTGTATGTAAGGATGGAAATATAACAAATAGAAAACTAGAAGGGTCTCATAATTTAAAGCCTATGGACTGTATAAACATGCTTGGAAGGATCTAATAATAAGAATAAGCATTATGGCTTGTGGTCTCCCAAATAACTAAGCAACAGCCAAAAACACACACACACACACACACACACACACACACACACACACACACACACACACACACACACACACACACACACACACACACAATAGTTATGTAATGTATGATTTTAGTAAATCTAGACATAAAATATATAATTGTCATATAAGTTGAAGCAGTCTGCTGAATTTAGATATTAAAGACATGACTGAATAACATGGGCTTGTGTATAATAACACTACTGTCTTAACTTGTCATAAATGACATACACTACATTGACCATTAAGGGGAAGCATGATGATTTTCTTATATAAGTAAATATGCAACAAGTCATGTAATTGCTTTAACTTGAATTGTAGTTTTCGTAACCCTTCTTGACCATATATAATACTTAAGCGGTTACCAAGGTATCTAATGTTCTATACATGACATCAAACTGACAAAGTTGTTCAAGAGAAACAATACAACAAGCCTGAACTTGAAATGGCAAAAAATGTAACAATCAAATTCTGAACAAATAGTATTACATTGACAATAGACACTCAGTTTAATAACATGGGCTAGTGTATAATAACACTACTGGTTTAAATTGTCATAAATGATATACACTATATTGAACATCAAGGGGAAGCATGATGATTTTCTCATATAAGTAAATGTGCATAACAAGTCATATATTTGCTTTAATTGAATTGTGGTTTTGTAACCCATCTTGACCATACATAATACTTAAGCTGTTACCAAGGCAACTATTTTATACATGACATCAGACTGACAAAGTTGTTCAAGGGAAACAATAGAAGCCTGAACTAGGAATGTCACAGAATGTAACAATCACATTTTGAACAAATAGTATTAAATAGACAATAATCACTCAGTTTAACCTTTGCTGATTTTACAAAATAGAATGTTGCCATTGCCATTTAAATCTAAAAACTTCCAGTATATGCCATAAAATGTCAGTTTATGAATATGGAAAGGGGACTTGTAATCATTAATCACAGTAAGTGAATTTGTTGGTTTTAACCTATAATTTCATTCATTTTATAATAAGAAATGACAGGTATGAAAATCTTTAGGTGAAGGAAATGGGGAAGAGGGATACACTGATAATTAAAATGCACTAACTTTCATCAATGTTCACATAAAACAAACGTGATTTAAGCAAGTTAGCAACAAAGTGATTACTTAAATGCTGGCAAACAATGAAATATAACTTCTGATATATCCAGTAAAATACATTGTATTATAAACATTAGGTATAAATATTATTACCATCTATTTATATTAAGTAATATGTTTTGAAAGACTTCATTAATAAGGGTGAATATTACAAATAATTGTGCTATAATCTTTTACTGAGGTTTTATATTTGATACATCCTACTTTACTATGATTGAATTGCTTGTCATCTATCTTTCATGTAAATATTAACTGCTTATACAATAAGTAGACATTTATATTATATTTGAATTCTGTCTAATCTACAATAGTACTATATCTGTTCAAAATAGTATACATTTTTCTTATTCCTATTACAAATATTCTCCATATGATAATTCAATTTATGGAGCTCAGATGTTCTGGATTGCCAGGGTATGAGTGATAATGTGATGGACTTAGGTTTATCCATTAGATTAGGAATGATTTTCATTCTATGGCTACTGCAGATCTTAGTTTTGTTAACATTTATTAATTTAAATGTGTTATTTCACCAAAACATTTTAGTATGCCTGACCAGAACATTACTTTATTGGTAAACACTCAAAGTATAAAACTGATAATTTCCTTTAAAATGTCAAACATATACTTTATAGTTATCAGAGGAAAATGTTTAATAGTCATAATAAAACAAAAAATACATAGCCTAAATAACCTAAGATGGATTTAACTTTATTATCTCTAAACACCAATGACTTAAACAATCTCAGCAAGAGATAAAATCTACTGAAATATTTAAAACTGAACAAAGCACAAATTGTCTTCCTTCAAAAAACTCATTTCAAAACAAATGACAATTACAAATGGAATCCTAAGGAATATATGAGATTGGCACAATCCACATATAAGATAAAGACAAAAGGGGTAACAATTTTATAGAAAACAAATGGGATTAACCCAGAAATAATTTATAAGTATGAAGATAAAGAAGGCCTTATGGCATTAGTAATAGCTAAATATAATAACAGAATATGGACCATAGCCAATCTATACTGGCTCCCAGGCATTGGAACAGGAACTGTTAAAAAACACTTTGATTTCATTTCCAATAATTATAAAGGCAACTTAATATTAGGAGGAGATTTTAACTGTATATTTGATATTTATGAAACTACAAATAAAAGACCACTGTGCACATCTGCTCTATCAAAAGCTTTAAACAAGTGGGTAGAATAATTTCTTCTTGTAGATACTTTCAAATTTAAAGAAGATAAATCTTTGTTGTTTTCCCATCAAGATCACAGATGTGGTACCCAAACTAGAATAGATAAAATATTTGCTGTCCATGACTTACACTCTAAAATCATTAATTTCTCAATCCCTCTCTGCCCCTATTCAGACCACAATTCATTGATACTAAAACTTCAAAATGGGTACAAACCATTAATCTTTAACTCCAGAATTCCAGCATATATAACTAAAATTAAAGAGATCAAGCCCTGCTTATTATCTGAATTACAGTTCTTCTTAGCTATTAATTACACCACAGAGATAAATAAAATAATGATATGGGACTTATTAAAAGCTTACATATATGGTAAAACCCTAACTTGGTATAAAAAATCAGAGAATAGTATTCTGAATTATTAGATCTACAATCCAAACTTTTGTCAGTAAAAGCTGAAAACAATCAAAATCATTTGGAGATGAAAAAGAAAGTAGAAGTATTAAACAATAAATACAACAAAATTCTAACACATAAAACTAGTTTAGCTTTAGAAAAATTAAAAAATAATACCTTGGCCACTTCTCCAAATATCTACATAATTTATCCACAAGAATCAAAATACAATCAGAAGCTAATAACATTAAAAGTATCTTCCATGAAACGAGAGGGAAAAATGTCTCAGATATAGGTGACATTTCATGATGCCTATAGAAATCACTATATGGAACACTTCCTAAAAGAAAATATACATAACAATCAATTAAATCTAGATGAAAATACCAGAAACATTTAAACTAGATCTGCAAGCACCCATGTCCTACAAAGAAATTACAGATACAATAAAAGAGGATAAAAATAATAAAGCTCCAGGTATAGATGGCATAATTATGAAATATATAAACTTTTTTACTTCAAAGATACTATCCTTCTTCCATAAAACTCTATTAGAAATTCAGTCATGAGCTTCAATATCACCCTCTTGGATATATTCCTTAATCACACCAATCCTAACGGAAAACAAATCCTCAAACCTCTGTACCTCATATAGACCTATATCATTATTAAATAATGACTATAAGATATTTATGACAATATTAACAAACATAATAAAAATACCACTATCAAAAACAATAAATAATGATCAAACTGGATTGATATATTATAGACACACACATGACAATATTAAAAGGATAATTTATCTTATAGATTATGTTAATAAAGAAAATAAACACTCATAATTGGCTTAGATATAGAGAATGCCTTTGATTCCCTAAATTTGGACTATTTATTCAAAATCCTAATGCTATTTGAATTTCCTGCATCCTTTGTTCATCTCTTAAAAAAAAAAAAAAAAAAAATATATATATATATATATATATATATATATATATATATATATATATATACATACAAATAATTTAACGTATGTCAAGTTAGGTTCTTTTACCTCTGAATCTATACATATAACAAAAGGCACTAAACAAGGATCTCCCATGTCACAGATTCTATTTGCTCTGGCTATTAAAATATTGGCAGATTCAATTTGTAAGAATACAGAAATCAAAGGAATAGATGTTTATGAACAATACAATTCTAAAGTAAGGCTATTTGCTGATGACATATTACTAACATTATCTAATACAAAAGAGACATTATAAGAATTAGATATATTAAGTAACAAATTTCACACAACTTCAGAACTCCATTTCAATAAATCAAAATTTTTATTTTTAAATACAAAAAGAACTGCAGACTAAGATGGATCACATCATAGGGAAACAAGAATCTACCTTAAAATATCTAGGAGTTAAGTTATTCAAGGATAATAATGAATTAGTCTCAAAAACTAGAATAATATCATCAATACAATTAAAATCTCTGTAGAAAAATGGAACAAAATAATATTAACATTTGAATATAGACTACAGTTAATAAAAATGGTTTTACTGCTCAAGATCCTGTATATAGCCTTGGCAATACAACTGTTACCAGAAAGGAATATACTTAAAAAAATAAATTCATGCCTAATAAAATGTTTATGGTTTCCCAAAAGAAACGGAATAGCTTTAATACATCATATCAGACCATGGAAACAGGGAGGATTAAACGTTTCTGATATAGAAACATATATAAAAGCATCAATATCTAAAACAATCTCAGAATGGATAAGTCCAAATTACTCTGCAAACTGGAAAGAATTACTAACTGTAATATCAATAAATGCATTTGATTTACAAAAAAAAATTCAAATAGATAAAAACAACTAGCCATGGCACATATTATGTATTAGTATGCAATATAACATAACTAAACCCAATAAAACTCGTATGATTAAGTATTACATTGACACATTTAGGAAAAATATTAATGCAAATATAGATTTAAAAATCTGGTTTGATCTTTTAACACCTTTTATAGTCACAAATAACTTTCCACATAAAATATATAGAGAAATTATTAATTCCTAGGAACAGAAAGGATTTGTTTGTTGGCTCCAATGTATCAAAGAACTAAAAGTTTTAGATATGCAAGTAATAAAAACAAAATACAAAAATTCCACATCAGGACTGGCTATCTTTACAGAGTATTCTGTCATATTCACAAGATTTAAGTATTATAATTAACAATTCTTCATTTAAAGAAATACATAATTTTACAAAATACACATATGAAATCATACATAATGACTTTGACATGGGAAACAGTATTTAAAAATTTTACAAAATATTGATAAACTATAAAACAACACCCAAAACCTCATATTGGAAATATATAACAAAACTCAATACAGTTAACTTGAAGATATTAAAACAAATATCTTATTATCAATAAAATATACATCCTTTACACAATGCTGGAATGTTTTTAATTGGAAATGCTTGCACAGAGCATTCTTAACCCCAGACAGAATCAGTAAAATTAGTTCTTCCATAAAAGGAATACGTTGATGTGACCAAGTACACAATGCAGATTGGAACCACATTTGATTGTGTTAAAATTAAGCCATTTTGGAATGGCATTAATAACTTTCTACAAGCTTTATTTAATGAATCATTTTATTTAACTAAAGCTCTTGTATTATTAAATGTGAACAAATGTCCTCTTTTGAATAGGTCAGACATGTATCTAGTATGGACTATACTTGCAATTTCAAGGAAGTGTATAACAAGAAGATGGAATGTAAACACAATACCAACTTTGGAAGACTTCTACAGCCTACTGAAGACCACAGCATTATTAGAAATTAAAATTAAAGAACTAAGAATGTATCCAAAACCATTTATCAACAACCCTTGAGGAAAAGTCTTATCACTGATTGACACTATACAATAATTGATCAGACACTCTGATAATGGATTGGACATACTTATAAAGTAACTGCATACATTAAGATCTGTTATAGTGTCAGGCTAATGTAAATAGTGTACATAGTTATTTAAGATATTATGTATAAATACAATGAAATTCATTCAAATGTATTTGTAAAATAAAAAAAGTTTTTGAGAAAAAAAATCCAATATATGTGCAGGGTCATTGCTGAGTTACAGAACAGTACACCAAAGCCATGGCAGGGATAGTGAGGGTGATCCAGGCTGTGCATGCATATCTGCTGGAGTTCACATTCCTTATGAGTGACTCCTTGGATAGAGTGAATCTCACATTGGACCATGCAGTCTTTTCACTGAGTCATCTGGCTGGGGTGAGTGGCCATCCTTGCAGCTGATCATCTGCTACATCGAGAGATGCTAACCAGCATGGCCATTGATGAGCAAGATCCTGCTCCTACAGAGCTCCAAAGAGGGCATTCCAGTGGCTGTTTCAATTTTCATGCTGGCACATCTTTCAGCAGATGTTGGTCAAAGTCATATAGCACACCAGCATTTAGCCAAGGCCATGGAACATCAACTGCAAATCCTGGAAAAGCTAGTAGTTTCAGGTGGGGATGTGCATGGGAAGCTAAACCCACTGTCATGCATGCCCTGGACATGTCCGTGTAGGCTGAACCACAATGCTGGACCATGTGCTGAGGTTCTGTTCTTGCAGGCACACACACATTCTACCATAGCCCCCAGCACATCCTGCACATATACTGACCCTGCCCTGTCTCAATATTAACTCCCATCCTATATCAGCTTTCACACTACCCATAAAAACACTTGTCCTTTACATACACCTCTCAGTGGTCACACTCACACACTTCCTTGTGAAAGACATGCAGTCCTGTACTCCCTTCTCTACCTGTGCAAATGATAATAACTGTATTCTATCCTTTGTACATTGTTACTTAGGTTGACTATGCCTGATATACAGCATATCCGGCCTGCACATGGATAAGCACAGTCTGGTGTCTTTGCACACATATTTCTACTGTAGTGTATCTGCTTACCTTCTGTATATATATGTTGTAAAGCTATGTGCAATCTACCCTGTTTGCTTGCGGCATGGCATACTGTACCTGCTTTTGTCTGGCATGGTCATCCCATGCTATTGCCTCCTCCTCTGAATCCTCATATGTCTCAGCATCTGCTGTCTGCGGTGCTGAGAACTGCTGGACCTGCAAGAGACCACCATGCTGTAACTGTTTCCTAGCTGTAATATTGTGTAACATTGCAAATGATCACTATTGTGGCATACATGGTGAGGTCCTACTGCTGGGCACTATCATATGAATGCAGACATCAAAAGCATGTCTTCAGCAAACCAAACACATGCTCTGTAATACTTATGGTTTATAAAAGTGCACAGTTATCCATCTGACTGGTTTGATTGTGTGGATTTCTGATGGATGTCATGAGCCAAGGTTCTAGGGCATATCCGGCATCACCAGTAAGATACCTCAGTGGGACTCACCCCTTGCAAACCATGTGCAAGTTACATGTGTGCTATATGTGGGAATAATAAAAACCTCATAGGTAGCCTGCACTCATATTGTAAATGATACCCTGTTCATAACATATCACCTAGCAGTTTATGGGGTGATATCCTTTAGATTTCACATACCTCTTTCCCAGTTCACCAGGTTCATGTGGCTCCCAGAACTTAAAGGAAATGGGCTATATCATAGAACTACCACATGGTGTTTCCTCTGTCGTCTGGGGTATGTGGGAACCACATATTCTCCCACATACAGAATCATGTAATTGGGAAACTGATGGAGTATTCTCAAGGCAGGTGCCTGAGATATCCTCAGTGGGTCCCCAGTAGGACAATGAAAGAACCTTGTGGCTAACATATGTAAGGACAGACATATTTTTGTATCCACTAGAATAAGTGCACCATGACTCCCACAGATCTGCAAATAAGAGCTGGACAGTTCCACAATTTGTTGCTTAGTGCCCTTTTCCACATTGCTGCAGTCAATTATGTTGGTGTTGTGTAGGGCATGGAATTTGAAGCCAGGTTAGATAACATTGCACCTCCAGGGGTGATGTTGTACATTATCTGACAGAGCAACTGCAATGGCTGCCTCCTGCAGATGCACATTTACTGTGGCTGGAGCAACACCATGCATATTTGTATAATGTACTTCATCTGAACAAGAGTATATGGCTGAGTTCAAATCTAAAGCAACTGCAACATTGCTGCATAACATTTACATTACCATACTAGAAGACATTGCAAACCTACTGTCAGATAAATTTAGTACTATCATCAGTCCACCATCCACCCAGTTACCACTACAGAGATACCAAAATCCATACCACCCTCTGTTATCACCAGCAAACAGGACCTAAAGGCCCTCCCCAAGGCAAAGAACACATCCCTAATAACATACCAGGGTGCCTCTTAAATGGCCTGAAAAAAGACTTGTCCTCCCCCATGAAGCTAATTAATCTCAGCATTGAAACTGAGTTTGCACTCATGGACTGGAAGACGGTGACTGTCATTCCACTGCACAAGAGTGACCCTCTACTGACCTGGGAAACTATAGACCCATTAGTTTGACCAGTCTGATCTGTAAAGCTGGGGAAAGAATTGTCATGGATGTTAAATGAAAAGATATAATAAATCGACAAGCACTGGACCCTGGTCAGTTTGGGTTCATCAAGGGGAGGTTATGTCTACTGAACCTGGAGAACTTCTTTGAGAAGGTCATAAAGGTAATGGATGAGGGCAAATAAGTTCATATGACCTATTTGGACTTGGCAAAGGTATTCAGTGCTATTCTTCACTATGGTATAGTTGAAAAATGGCAACAAATAGAAATAAATTCATATGTCAGACTCCCACCCATGTGTAGCAGAGTTCCTCCCTAACCCAATTCAAGTTTAACTTGGACAATTTGATGGGAACCCAGAAATTCATCCCTGGTTTGCAACTATGTTTCTAATGGACACAGGTAACCTGTAAATGGTTCCTCTCATAGGCCCATGCTTACACTTATCAAGGGTATCAGAGCTTGTCAGAGATTTGGGATGCATGGCTAGGCTTAAAAAGGCTGTTGTGGTCATTAGCCTAGTAAACACCTATGAACCTATGGCACCCACTGGGTAGCTAACTGTCTTTCAGAGATGACCAAAGAAATAAGAATGGGTGACTACGCCTTCTCTAAAAGGCCAGTGACAAGTGGAGTTTCCCAGGAATCAGGACTGGAACCAATTCTGTTTGGCATTTACTTCTCAAATGTCCAAGCTAATACAAATGGGCAGTGGTTGACCAGGTTTGTGGATGACGGTAAACTTGGGGCATTAATAGAATTCACTGATAAGAGCCATGGGCTGAATCTAAATATAAAAAAAATTAATCTCTTTCACTAAATCATCCACCTCCACAAACTACAACATTGGCGACGTACCACTTAAGGTAGAAACTGTAATTATGGATCAGGGGACTTATGTGGATAGTGATATGACCTTTGACCAACACATGCTCACCACAGTTAGAAAGTTATTTTATATAGCACAACTTATAAGTAAGGGTATTGCATCCAGGACCAGGGAGGCTATTGTCCCTCTGTACTTAGCCTTTATTAGACCAATCATTAAGTACAATGCTCCATTTGGTATGCACCTGCAAAAGCACATGCTTCAACTTGATTGCCCATGGAAATTCCTCACAAAAGGAAGCTAGGAAGTCCAATACAGGAATTATGGAAACTGCTTTAGATCAGTCTCTCTATAGACTACTAAGGGGTGACCTATGTCTTGACTTTAGGGCTTCCTCAGAACCTGTACTGCTGAACCTGCTCCATACCCACAAAAACAATTGTATCAGAAATATACACTCTATGGATTTTAACCTTTCCAGCATAAAACAGGACATTTTGGAGAGTCAGATATATCTGACAGAGGCTTCCACTGCTCTGGAACAATCTTCCAATTTGTGTAAAACAAAGCACTTCACTGACCCAGTTCAAACACAATTTGGACAAATGGAAGGGAAACCATAGATTTATCCCTGGGATGACACCTGTGTTTCTGCTGGACAGAGGATGCTGATGTACTATAAAACTATAACTTGAATATTTCCTGTGCAAACTGAATCACTCAAAAGCTAATGAAACAAAAAAGCGAGAAGAAACACTCCAAGTCAACTAAATGAGGTTACTGCTTTTGTTTACTAAAATGAGCAAACTTCATCAGACAAATCCATACAAAAAAGAAACAGCATTAAATACTGTAAAATTGCTTACATCACACAATTAACGAAAACAATACCCTGCCCACAATTAAAGGCAAAAGTCCACACCCCATATATATATATATATATATATATATATATATATATATATATATATATATATATATATAATACATGAAGAAGTATTTAAAACACAACAAATAATAAATAAAACATCTTCAAAAATAAATATATATAAAAGGTATAAATACCTGTCAGACATAAATAAAAGGCACTATCTACTATGTGATTTTAACTTCAAAATACATTTAATTGAAAGACTGTCATTAAGCCCAGGAGGGGCTTGTGCATTAAGTCTTAACTGCCATGACAGTTCTTTCTCATCCGATCTTAATGACAAAGGTCCCCCTCTAATATCCTCACCCATTTGCTCAATAACACAGAACAAGAAGGAGTGTGTGGGGAATTAATTAATGTGCCTAGCTAGCGCATTATTCATATTGTTTACTGATGCTATAAATATGTTTGTATATTCTCTGTTTCAGACACCTCTCCATCTTTCCAACATAGAAAGCGGGGCAAGCTTGACACAAAGCTAGGTAAACAACACCCCTAGAATCACAGTTATATTTCCCCCCTTAATCGGTAGCATTTGTTGCGAATAATGACCATATTAGTCACTTTTACATATTTACATAAGTGGCACCTACCACATTTTAAAATTTTATTTTCTGTGTTAATCCCTGCACCATCTTGTTTTGTCACATTGTTTTATGTGGTGCTTCATTACACAGTTGTTACTTGTTTGTCTTTTGGCTTTTCCCGGTAAGGGGTCACCACAGCGGAACTCCGGTCCTCTAATGATTGGCAGTAGATTTTTACGAAACACCGAGGTGCCAGCTCGACACCCAACCTTCAACGAAGGCATGCCCATTTACGCATGCATGTCTTTCGAATGCTACCCAACCACGGGGAGGACATGCAGACTCCACACAGAAGGCACTCCCAAGCCCAGCCGAGAATCAAATGGGAGAACCTCTTGCTGTGAGTTAACAATGCTACCACCGTACTACTGCGGCTGTCGTTACTATACAACATAAATGACCATTTGGTCTAACCTCATTGTGTAGTTGGATTTTCTGAATAACACCCACCCCATGTATTGCCACTTGCCTTGCAAATTTGCTTAGCATGATTTGGCAAAATGTTCTGAATCCAGCCCAGTATCTTTTAATACCTTTACTGTACCTCATGTATGCAATTTATATAGCTATATATATTCCTCATGTATGCAATTTATATAGCTATATATATTCCTCATGTATGCAATTTATATAGCTATATATATTCCTCATGTATGCAATTTATATAGCTATATATATTCCTCATGTATGCAATTTATATAGCTATATATATATTCCTCATGTATGCAATTTATATAGCTATATATATTCCTCATGTATGCAATTTATATAGCTATATATGTTCCTCATGTATGCAATTTATATAGCTATATATATTCCTCATGTATGCAATTTATATAGCTATATATATTCATCATGTATGCAATTTATATAGCTATATATATTCCTCATGTATGCAATTTATATAGCTATATATATTCCTCATGTATGCAATTTATATAGCTATATATATTCCTCATGTATGCAATTTATATAGCTATATATATTCCTCATGTATGCAATTTATATAGCTATATATACTGGTTGGCACAGAAGGATGATACACTCAGAAGTTTTTTTCTGGTCAGATACCTGTGTGCCCATTTGTGATGAACTGTAACCACTACTGTATAAACAATAATTGCTGGTGACAAATGTTTTACTATTTTAACCATGTTCTAAAGATAATATTTTGTTGTTTTCAACAGAACATAAATTTGGAAAAGCCTTGCAAAGATTATAATAGCAAAATTATTTTTTTTGAAGAAGGAACACTAAACTAATTTTCAAGTCTACAGCTTTATATTTAAAGCTTAGTGAAAAGGTATCAAGGTAATATAAACTATGACCTTTACTAATTATATCATAGGCATGTTATTGTTTGATTAATACCACGATCTTCTCTCTAAGTGCTCATCAAGATAAAAAGAAATTATATTGCATTTATACTTGGCTTTTCGAGCAAGAACAGTGCAAGGTCTTGCCTGAATGACTGTCTGCAGCTTATATTACATTGTGTCCTTGAGATAATGATGTACAGTACATGGGTCTTCCATATTTCTGCAACATTCAATCATAATGAATACGCACGGAAGAGTAATTCCATTTTTTCCTTCTTTCTTGTCTAGTGAGTTTTGCATAGTAAATAAATCTGTCAGGGAAATTCCTTTCTTTTTTTTTCTTTTTGCTGAGCTACTGCATAGAAAGTAAATTTTCCAGAGAAGCAAGGTCAGTTTGAAATGACAAAAATATTTTATATCTTTTAATAGTTTAGAATGAAAAGTAATCTTATCTCCTGCAGACCAAATGTAGCATGCAGTTCTCTCTTTTCAGACAGTAGGGTACTATGCAATGATCTTGTTTTGTCCCTCTCCAAACTGCAAATGAAAAAAAATGAATTTTTATCATTAAAAATAAAGACTATTTATGTATGGTTTGTACATATAATTACATTTAGTTTTAGTTTACTTCAGGTCATTTTAATTGTAGCTAGTGATACTAAAGCATCTATTATGAGTACTTTGAAGCAAATTAAAATGAAATACAGAGATGTTTCTGGAACACTGATAATGTTTCAGCTTAGACAAGAAATGACAATAATTCCTTGAATATATTTTATATTTTTTACAGATTTGACATTTGGGAATACGATTTTTTTTATTTACATGCAGTTTGCTCAAAATGAAACATATACTAACAATTAGTAGTGAAAGAAGGATAAAGAAAGAGAGAGAAAGAGTTACTGAGACAGCTAAGGAAAGAAAGAGATGAAACCGTTTTCTCCTCCTATAGTCACTGATTGAGCAGTGAGATCCCACAGGGTACTTTCTACTGTATACTGTTAATATCTTTGCCTTTTAATGTATAAGGCAAAGCTCACTGTCTTCCCAGCATAAGACACAATGATATTCTATGACAGAATATATTCATGCAGGTATTGTTTTGACAGTACTGTAAGTACTGTAGGACATGTATATGTGCACATGTATACACACACACACAACACACACACACACACACACACACACACACACACACACACACACACACACACACACACACACACACACACACACACACACACACACACACACACACACACACACACACACACACACATCTAAAATCCATAACATCTAATTTCATGACATTGAGACCAGAACATTTAAAACTCAAAACATCTAAAACCCATAACATCGAATTTCATAACATCTAATAGTACAAATCACATGAAAATAACATCTCCTCCACATATAATGACATATAATGACACCAAACTACCAAACACACTTTTTACTATGTTTCTGAAGGGGCGCTTGATATATTGGGGTTAGGAAATTAACATTTTCCCACTGTAGTGCGATCTTGGAGTTGGTATATTTAATTTATGGGGGGTGAGGGGGTGGAGCCCCCCCCACATGGGGGGTGTATGGGGGGCTTGCCCCCCTGCAGAAACATAGTAAAAGGCGTGTTTGTTAGTTTGGTGTCGTTATATGTGGAGATATATATATATATATATATATATATATATATATATATATATATATATATGTGTGTGTGTGTGTGTGTGTGTGTGTGTGTGTGTGTGTGTGTGTGTGTGTGTGTGTGTGTGGGTGTGTGTGTGTATGTAAGGGTGTGGGTGCATGAATGTGTGTTTGCATGTTTATGAATATGTAATTATTTTTTTCTAGGTCATTTTTGCCCCCATGCCGGTCGACTGTCAAGACCCCCCCCCCTTCATTGGACTTGAGCCCATTCATTCCATTGAACTACAATAATTAATAACCAGATGTAAGAGAGTGAGAGCTTTGCAAGGTGGCAATTACATACACAGGCATGAAGGTGCTTTGCATACTTTCTGGCAACCTGGTAATGATGACATTTACAATGGTCCTAACTCTGCACCCTGGTCAGCAAAACAAACTACTTATGTCACCCCAGACCTCATTAATGCTGTCCTCTGTGCATACTTTCTTGCAATAAGTATGTAGTCTACCAGCAGACACTGGCTTGCTGAGCTGAACACCACACCCAGGACACACGCGTTCCTCTGACAATCCTGTGAGAGACTATGGCACCTTTGTTTCTTTGTCATACGTGTCCTCCCTGCCAGAATGGAAATCCCCATCCTCCCCTGCCAGCTCATTCCAGTGCACGAGGAGTTTACCAATGGAACTCAGGTCGCATGGGCAGTATTTAAGGCTTGTATGCCAACAGAGTGAGCTATATCTAGATCTAGATCTAGATCATAAATTATGCAGGTATACACAACTTACCTGATCTAGACTCCACTCAATTTGTTTTTTTTTCAAGGGCAGCTCCTGTCTCCAGAACCTAGTAAACTCCTCTGAAAAGGTTACAGAGGCTTTAGACAGTGGTCACTCTGTGTGTGTTGTTTCTGCAGCTAATATTCTAAATACTTAACCATGCATGTAAAAATCTCTCCTTATTCTTCGTGGGCTTGTGTACTGATTGCTGTAATTATCCTTTCCCCCTCTCAGCTTCTATTTTACACTGTTCAACTCATACATTTGTTAACTATCTCTGGAAACCTTCTTACCTTATGCCATAGCCAAGGCCTTAAATCTTTTCTGAGAAGACTTAGTCAGCTAAAGCTCCATGTAGGCCAAATGGAAATACTGTGTTATGGAATAAACTATGAATGGCTTAGAGAAGGCTGTTTTTTCCTATGTCAGTTAGAGTAGGTGATGTCTATTAGTACCTCTTTGTTAAGGCTAATGTTGTTAAGTATCTGGCCTTTCCTATATTCTCTATTAATTCATCACTTCTGTGCATGGGATAGCTGTCAAACCTCCATATACTATTCAGTGTCATAAATTCATGGCAGAATCTACTTCTTTCATCTGGTTTGTGAGCTAGCACTATTGGGATACTCCATTCACTTATGATTCTTCTAACAGTCTTAGTGCAAGCATCTTTGAACTTCTTTCCCTGCTCACTATTTTTTGTGATTCTGGTACTTGGTAGGGTCACAGTCTAGCCTTCATTAAAAGTGTTGCCTCTGTGATATAATATTTGGTTTTCCCAGGCATTTCTGAAAACACTCCTATATTTATTTCAGTGGTGTGCGGTGCAGCCAGTTACCATGTTCAGCTGATATCTGAAAGGCTGGTGAGTTAAGCTACCACAGAGGCAGTACTGTCAATTGTCTGGCACTTATATCAGAGGATTAAGACTATAACCAGGTAGTGAGCTACTCTATTTAGCCAGGTGATTAAGTCAAACAGCCTCTACCTGCCTACTATGTGAGTGATGAACTCACTTCAGTAGATAGTGCTTTCAGACTGTGACAGAGAAAAGTGCATGTGGACCACTGCTTTACCTTTATTTACAAATAAATGCACTTTTCTTAATAGACATTCATTTACTTTCTGCTTTTGTATTATTGGCTCTGTCTGCACTTCTACTAGAGATTCTCTCATTTCTCCTGTATGAACTTCAGCCTGCAATCTCATTACAGAGCTTTCCACATCTTTCCAGGTTTTAGTATGCTAATGTGACACATTTGCTCTGCCTTTCTCTTTCTTGGATGGCTAACCTTTATTTCATTGCATTTATTTTTTCATTCATCGCAAATGGTCCTTGCCATTTACCATACATTTGTTTTCCAAAGACAACAGTAATACTCATACCTGATCTCCTTTTTTAAATTCTCTGGTTTAAGCATTCCTGTTATAAATTCAACATTGAATTGACTTGCTTTTGTTAAATGTGCTTCATGGGCATAACCATCTTGTATTTCCTGCAAAATAATGTAGTATTTTATTACACTTCTAAATGCTGTTCTCTCTTCATTCCAAGTTCCCTTAGCAATGTCAGGTACAGACCACTACCCCAGTGTGATTAATCTGATCAGCAAAGGATAGATAGATATATACATAGATAGACAGGTAGATAGCACATAAAACAGTGCTGTGGCACACAATAAACATACTTTACAGTAACAAAATCAAACGACTCAAATTTAAGTGCACCATCTTAGCAGGAATAGTAAAGGCATCCAATATGGTAAATAAAAAAAAATCTGAAGAAAGTTAAAGCAATAACTTCACAAACAAATAATTAATAATTGTAAAAAGAGGCAAGAAATGAATAATATGAAGCAGTAACAATCATTATACTGCCAGAATGCAGTCCCTCCAAATTGCAACAAATTACACAAAACAAATAGCAATAATCTGCTTGGCGTTGCTTGACCTAACAGGAAAGCTGAAGATGCATTTCAAAAAAGTAAAGCACTGCATGAATACAAATGCCAAGTAAAACAGCAATAAAACACACAAAGTATCACCGAAAGGCGATTAAATAAACAAGTAATCTTTCAGCTAAACCAATTTAAGTGAAAGGATGGGTGCGGGGGACCATTACTGCTTACATATGTTTCTCTTCAGTTTAGAGTTGTCTCCAAAATGATTAGCGTTATACGTGTTTTTAGACTATAATGAGCACATCATTAGCTAACTCAACTTAAAAACAATGAGGGAAGCTTTACTTATTGCATATATGTGTCTTTCAGGTATTGGAGTTGACACAAAAATAGTTAATCGTGAATGTTTTGAGACTGTGTTACATGGAAAGCTGTATATATGTTTATGAAGCACTTTCTTAATGATATGTTAGAGTCTTTATCTGAACTTGTTTATCTGCCAGAAACCATGTGAGTTTCATGTAGTGCTAGAACATGTTTATTTACCTGGAATTTGCAATTGCAGATAGCAGAGTGACAGAAGAGTCCTTTATAACGTCTCTAAAAATCTCAGACCAAAATTAACAAACAGTTAAAAGTTATCAATTATTTAAAATGGGTAGAGAAACTATCTTACATTAAAATACTCTTAAAAACATATAATTGCCATACAGAAAATCCTAAATGTAAAATTCAAACTGCAAAATTATAGTTGCCCATTTCATATGTTCAGAGATTTACAGATGACTACTAGGCTAATGACCTCAGAGGGGGCCTTTTGAAGCCTAGCTGTACATCCGCACGTAAAATAAAACCCTGCACCTTGTGTTTGTGAGATAAACAGTTTACCCATTATGTTAACACCCAATCCCTTTGTGTAAGTGGAATAAGGCAGCTGGGATGTGCATGATGCAGATATTACCACTAGTCCAGAAATTGTAAGCCACTCATCCTTTGGACTTAGGCCTGACAACACCCCTTCTTGAGCTTGCAGTATTATCTGTACCATATAAACTTTCTTGTGGCTTATTTCACATACTTCTAAATACACATATGTCAATTAAAAAATATGGCCTGAAGCATTTACCACACACACGTTTACACACACACACACACACACACACACACACACACACACACACACACACACACACACACACACACACACACACACACACAGCTCTATTAAACAGTTCATACCACTTCACATAAACACTGGAAGCTATTTCAATACATGGTCTAGAAATGCTTATTACCTATAAGCTATATGGTAACACATGATCCTCATGCTGCAGTTATCCAGACTTCAGTACACACTACTGCAAGGTCTCTTTACTATTTCAGTGCAAAGTCTATTTTCTGAGATAAATACAGCCATCACAGCAACAATATTTGGTAGAGTCCATCCATTTTCAGAACGCCGCACCCAGGACACACATGTGTTCCTCTGATAATCCTGTGACAGAATATGGCACCTTTGTTTCTTTGTCATATGTGTCCTCCCTGCCACTTCTCTGCAGAAGTTTAATATATCTATTGTTAACCTAAAATAAAACCAAAACATAAGGCAGATGTCACAAGGAGAAAAAACAGTTTATTGTAAACTTAGAAACCAATGTAAGATACCAGAGTAAGCCCTTTAGTCTCTGACAGAGACTTCATCAGACTGGTACCTAAATGAAAACACCACTTTAAATACCTTGTTACAAAAATCCTATGACACAAAATGGCCAATCGATATTTAACTTTATTTATTTTTCAAAACAACTTTAACATTAATGTGTTCATTTATTCCAGGAAATAACACAGCGTTAAATAAAACCTGTTAGTGGTATTCCCAGGAATTAAGTTCATCTTCAACATCCAAAATTCTAGAATCAAAGTGAACCACCTCTAAAACATAAAAAATAAACTTTTTAAAATGTGAGCAAATAATAGAATGCTTGTACATAACATTTTTGTCATTACCAACTGAAATAACATAGTTACGCACATAAATCCTTTTGGATAAAGGTATTTACATACACCCGACATAAAACACTTCATATATGAGACAAGGGGCCGGATTCCGTAAAGCTAGCAGAATCCAGTGCCTTACACTGATAGCAGTGTGAAACTTGCAGATAACACTGTAATATGTTAATGTACACCGAGAAACACAACATAACTCAGTGCACAGTGGAGCTCCACAGTTCAAATGGTGCACTATGGAAATTCTCGAGTAATGCATAATTATAAGAAATGGCTGTCAAAAAATCTTGTACAGTACCAAACAAATAGAAAGATGATCACAAGGCAAGAATCCCAATTGTTGTTTAGAAAGATAACAACATCTGTATAGTAAAGTTATGGATAATTATGGAATATTACTGAATCCACAGTGATAATGGAAAAAAAACACACGCATTAAAAATGCTAAGTATTCCAAAGTAATCCGCATGGTAATCTAACATAAATTTGCAGGAGTACACACAGAGTCATTTTAGACAATCATATATTTCTGTATACCATGCACTAACTCATAATACATGCTTCAAATCTTCAAGGCTATCTGTAATACATATATATTCACACCACTCATTTTATTAAAATCAGAGACAACTACAGATATCTACTTGTGGCATTAAGCAAATATCGGCTTTGATTTACAGATTCTGACAGAATCTGTAAATTTCCTGTTAAAAAAATATTAAAAATGAAGGTCAATCATGGCTACATCTACATAGCTAACAGTTGCCAACAATGGGTTTGGGACCTGTGCTGGGAACACAAGTAATGCACACACCCAAGGAAAGTGAGAGATAGAAAGTAAGATGTGGGGTATGGTTGAAGAAGAAGACAAAAAGATGGATGTTGGAATAGGAACATCTGAGAAAATTAGAGGGGCTTGGACAGTATTTTTTGGTGGGAATAGGCCCCATTTTTTAAAGAATGGAAAGAAAGGTAAACACAGGGACAGGGGAGGTGAGGTTAGCATAGCAGATATACCCATAGAATAAAGAGCACAACAGAAGACAGACAAAGATTGGAAAAAAAAAACAGTAAGGACAGGTAAGTTACAGATAGCACACTGCACAACATGGGCAATGGAGAGATGTCAAACAGGGTGGGAATGCATACCAGCCATGGTGAAATGCAGAAATATAAACCTACCTATGCTCTATCATGTTAATACACATTGCAAACTGTGTGACAGTCATGCCTGGATGTGTATGACTAAAGGTAAATGTGTGTTGTAGGATAATAAATAAGGATCATAGTAAAAACTGGATGAATAAATACATATCCAAATAGTCTGTCAGCAGTGCAGGTGTAAGCCAAGCACCATCACAGATAAGTAAATGCAGGACAAGCAACGGTGCATACCTCCACAGGACAGAACCAAACCTATGACCATACACGTGAAAGGCAAACAACCAAGCACATTGCCAACCAGAAGCAGTGCAGAAGAGCAGCAAAGGCTGCTACAAGTAGGTGTACATAACCCAAATACATGTGTAATGGAATATGTGTTTGTTATACACATATGCCATGTTAAAGGTAGCACACAAGTGTACATGTGTATGTATGTGTGTCACTGGCATAATGGAATGTACATGAAATCAAGGTCAATACACATACAATCACCAATGACATGTAATAATATGCTCAAATATGTAACAGTACAGAATAATCACTATAGCAGGTTGTGCACATAGATGTGAAAAAACTACCCTGGGTAACACACAAGTAAAATGAGAACAAGGAGTTATTGCAAACATTAACTAGCAACTTGTGTGCACATACATGTACTGCATTGAAAAATGGCTATACATATGTCACATGTTCACTGTACAAAATTAAGAAAAGCAATTGACATGAGTGTTGACAAAGGCAAACATGCCTGCAATAAATATTCAGGACATATTAAGGTGGGAGGGAGGTGGACTACCTTTATCGTGGTAAAGCAAGACATTCTAAGGTGACACAATGGAAAATGCATATGTAAATTTATTTATTCATTTATTTATTTATTTGGCTTTTGTTAAGCAAGTTGGTCCAACTGAGCCAGAAGCTCATTTTCAATGGAGAACTGAGGAGAAAAGCTCCAGTGTAATACAAACAATTATGAATGTGTATCTGAGATTAACAATACAAAAAAATGGATGGTAACAAAGCAGAACAAAACAGTTACATAAGGCAGAGAAATCAGGTACATAGTAGGCAGGAAATAACATTGAAAATTGAGAGAATGATTATATACAAATATTGTTATAAGTCAAGTAACTAATGAAATAAACATATTTACATAGACTGTAGCTGAAACTGAACATTAGAAGTTGAACAGATTGATATGACTTCTGTTTGCATGAAACAGAGTCATGAGAGTTATAGCAGTAAAAAAGAAATGAAGAAATTGAGTAAAAGATAGAGAGGGGGGTTTAAGTAGGGTCCTGGCAGGGGCAGGACCATGAGTCTAATAGGCAGTTGGCCGAATTCACAATGGCTTGCACAGAGTCTATGAGTAGAGTAAGACTCCATGCAGCCATCATGTCCGACGAGCGATCCAGGAACAGCCTGTAGGGGCGCGTAAGAGAGCTCCTAAAATGTCTCCTACATGGACAGGGCTGGGATATGCAAATCACCTCACTTGCAGCTGAAAGGCATGCAAATGAGGTAAATTTGCAATCCAGGAAGCACAAACCTGCCCGAGTAGGAGACGTGTTAGCTGCAGAAATGTACTCAGTTAACAACTGAGTACCGTTCTGCAAATAGCACAATGGAGCCTTGTCAGCTCTAAATAAAGGTTGCATATGGTTGAGGAAGCATGCCAATGGCCAAATATACGGCCATTGGAAAGTTTCCCAGATGCAAAATTAAAATAAAAAGAATTCTTTTTCTGCGATTTCTGATGTTTAAGCGTAGCGCAGTGCTGCGCAAATGGGGTGCGCTAAAAAAAAAATCATAAAATAAGAAAATAAAAGCCACAAACTTGGAATCTATGAAAACTGTTAAATTACTATGTAAGGGAACAGCAGGCTGAAGACAACATGGTCACCGAGTAGGGGTTGCTAAGGGGAGAAGCCCAGTCTAAGATATGTAGCCAAGCATTAGTAGGCAATCCTATGTAAATGAGTGTTAGAATAGTGAATCGCACTTTTACATGGCAAATGAGCACAGTCAGTGGAGTGTAGGAGTAGGATATGGGGAGGAACAGAGTAGGAGATAGGTGACATCACAAGAGGGGTATGTATGAAAGTATTGAAGCTCATTGGAGCACAGTGGCATGTGTTAGCTATCAGTTAGACAGCATGGAAAGGGGTGTGTCAACAGGTAGGCCAGGGAAAGCCAAGAAATGGAAAGTGTATACTGTGGATAACACCAAAGTTTCTTGCTGAGCGGGTATGCGCGTGTGTGTGCACCTGTAAACTCGAGTAAGACAGAGTGCGCGCGTGGAAGCGTGAGTGAGCGCGTTTAAGCTGGAGTAAGCATGTATAAGGCTGTTGGCAGACCTGTAAGCATGTTTGCGCTGGTGTGCGTGTGTTTTAACCCGAATAAGCAAGTTTTAGTCTGTCTAAGCATGTGTGCACACGTGTGAGCTGCTGTGAGTGTGTTTTCGCTTGTATGCGCGTCACTCCCCCGAGGAAACAGAAAGGAAAAAGGAAGCACAACAAATAGTAGGAAGCTACCAGGGAATACTAGTAGAGCTAGCAGGTGCAAACAACCAGAATCAGGCAATTACACAGGCAGAACACTAGCCCAGCCCAGCACTTAAAACTCTGCAAACAACAGTGCAGTTTGTTTCTCTCAAGAGACACTGCAACACTGGAGTAAGCTACTAGAAGTGAAAACTGAAAAGGCTACACTCAGACAAAAAATGCTAGGGGCTGCCATTGCTGTTATAAGGCAACATATGCAACATGCTGAGGGTGGTGACAATGCAAATGCTGCCAGACAACCCACAGTGAGGAGACGGAGAAGAGTGTACAGGCCCAGGGTCACCTGTTAGAATAGTGAATCGCACTTTTACATGGCAAATGAGCACAGTCAGTGGAGTGTAGGAGTAGGATATGGGGAGGAACAGAGTAGGAGATAGGTGACATCACAAGAGGGGTATGTATGAAAGTATTGAAGCTCATTGGAGCACAGTGGCATGTGTTAGCTATCAGTTAGACAGCATGGAAAGGGGTGTGTCAACAGGAAAGCCAAGAAATGGAAAGTGTATACTGTGGATAACACCAAGGTTTCTTGCTGAGGGGGGGTTCGCGTGTGTGTGCACCTGTAAACTCGAGTAAGACAGAGTGCTGGAGTAAGCATGTATAAGGCTGTTGGCAGACCTGTAAGCATGTTTGCGCTGGTGTGTTTTAACCGAATAAGCAAGTTTTAGTCTGTCTAAGCATGTGTGCACACGTGTGAGCTGCTGTGAGTGTTTTTGTATGCGCCAGCGTCACTCCCCAAAACAGAAAGGAAAAAGGAAGCACAACAAATAGTAGGAAGCTACCAGGGAATACTAGTAGAGCTAGCAGGTGCAAACAACCAGAATCAGGCAATTACACAGGCAGAACACTAGCCCAGCCCAGCACTTAAAACTCTGCAAACAACAGTGCAGTTTGTTTCTCTCAAGAGACACTGCAACACTGGAGTAAGCTACTAGAAGTGAAAACTGAAAAGGCTACACTCAGACAAAAAATGCTAGGGGCTGCCATTGCTGTTATAAGGCAACATATGCAACATGCTGAGGGTGGTGACAATGCAAATGCTGCCAGACAACCCACAGTGAGGAGACGGAGAAGAGTGTACAGGCCCAGGGTCACCTACCAGGGGTTACATGAGCTGGAGATAGTGGAGTGCTATATAGTGGACAGAGACCTCCTGCAGCAAATTGTTGAGCTGTGCAGGCCACACCTCACACACACAGAACCAAGAGAGGGGAACCCATCCCAGTGGAAACCAAGGTATGTGTTTGCCTAAGAATACTAGCAACAGGTACCTTTCAGAGACCAACAGGTGATATGATGGGGATATCACAGGCATCAGCATCCAGGTACTGCACCAGTTCCTGGATGCCATGTCAGCACATGTCGGTGATCATGTATATTTCCCCAATTCCCATGAGGTATTGGCCAGCAATATGCGTCTCTTCCAGCAAATAGTAGAATACCCTGAGGTAGTGGGTGCAATAGACTTCACGCATATAAGCATCAAAGCACCAGCTGGTGAGCGGGGTAGGGCCTACATTAACCGCAAGGGCTTCCCCTCCATCAACTGCCAGGTTGTGTGTGATGCCCAGGGCATAATAATGAATGTGTGTGCTGGCTGCCCTGGAAGCTACCATGATTCCCATATCTGGCATCTGACACAGCTGTACCAGACATTTGCCAATGGGGACATCCCACATGGTCACTTAGTGGGGGATGCTGGCTATGCACTGGAGCTGTGGCTGATGACACCCATCAGAAATGCACACACACCTGAACAGGAACGCAATAATGAGGCACACGCACAAACACGAAATGTAATCGAGCGTGTGTTTGGGTGGCTCAAGTCACAGTTCCGGTGCCTGGACACATCTGGTGGAGCCTTGCAATACTCACCAACAACATGTACCCAAATTGTCATGGTATGTGCTATGCTACATAATATGATTCTGTGAAAACAGCTGCAGCAGGACCAGCATAGGCCTGGGCCAAACAGCCCCCCACCAGTGCCAAGGCCATCACAGGCAGAGCGTGACTCAGAGGAGGAACAACCTGAGCCTGCCCCAGTAGGCAGAAGGAGGCATTCCCAGTATGCCTTGGCCTTGGCAAAGAGGCAATGCATAGCACATACACTGGCTCAGTAGGAACCCTGGAAATGATACCTCTCTCTCTGACTCGCACATATAGTAAAAGGGATGCCTAACTTGACACTACCTGTTTCCAAACATGTATAGGGAGTGCAGTATGTTTATTTATTTATTTTACATTTGTTAACCGGGCTAGTCCAGCTGGATACATGTCCATTTTCAGTGGAGGCCCGAGGAGAAAAGCTCCACTATCTACTACATGATAATTAACAGTAAATTGTCAAATACATACACATATTCACCCATGACTGACAGTATGATACAGAATATTTAGGAATAGGCAAGGAAAAGCTCTACTATCTACTACATGATAATTAACAGTAAATTGTCAAATACAAACACATATTCACCCATGACTGATAGTATGTTACAGAATATTTAGGAATAGGCATGGAGAAAAGTACACAGTGTAATGGATATACAAGCAAACACAGAACTTAGGACATTTGTATAAGATAGAAAGAGGAAGGTAAAAGGGATAGTGTTGTAGATAGAGTAACAGAATGGATAGAGTAATATAGTAAAAGTTGGTTATTAAAAGAGGCAATGTCAAGTCGATTAGGAAAAGGTACAAGATAAAGAGGGCATGTCTTAGTAGTACAGGTAATGTTAAAGAATAAAATTGGAAAAAGAAAGATATGTTTATAGGAGATGGGAGCCATGATAATCAGCTTGGGTAGTCACAAGAGCAAAGCCAGTGGTTGGTTAGGTAGTGTTTTAGTTTAGTTTTAAATATAGAGATGGAGGTTTGGGATGTTAGGTTGGGAGGAAGTAGGTTCCATTTTACCAATTGAGTTGGAGAACATAGATTCTCCTGCAGTATTCCTTGATTGAGAGGTTTGAATTAAAATTTGCCTCAAGAGCGAAGGGTTTTAGGTTGTTATAGGGCTTGATAAGGGTGGAGAGCATAGGGTGTTGCCAGGGTGGTGCAGGGCTTTCTGGGCTATAGAGAGCTGGTAGTATAGAATAAGGTGAGGTAGCTCTAGCCATCCAAGATGGCGGAGGTTTTTGCAGTGGTGTGTTTTATATGGGGAGGATGTGGCAAATCTGGCAATGTTATTATAGGCTGATGTAAGTTTATTGATGTTATATTTAGTTAGGTTTGTGTATATAGGGGAAGCATAAAGTAGTTCTTGCCTCAGAAGTAAGGAAGGATTTGATTCTATACAGTGAACCTAGTTTTCTATTGCATAGGCAGCCCTGCAGCACCACCTGAGGCATGATTGCCATGTGCTAAGCAATGTAAGGTAGTGCTAAACAGCATTTACCACCATGTAGTATATGCAAACTTGATGACCTTGAGTATCATCCTACCCTCACCAAACATGAGGCCACAATATGAAGACAAGATGATCAATTACAACAATTGGCTTAAGTATTGGTGTCAGTGAAAGGAGATACAATGCCTGTCAGCCTGGGATGACATGCCCGACAAGACATGATGTTTCGCTAGGGATGGATTTCACCTATCACCTGTGGCCTTTTGGATATTGTCAAAGGCTCTTGTCAACCCCATAGTGCCTTTTTTAGGTAAGGCTCAAAACACAAACCTACCTCCATAGGTATCACAAGGGATAAGAAACTATAAGTAATGCTACTCAATGCCAGAAGTCTAAACTGCAAGATGCACGCACACCAAACTCTCCTTAGCATGGAGAATGTTGATATTTGTGCAGTAACAGAAACCTGGTTCAAGGCTCCCAAGAGCACCCTAGCATTAACAGGTTACACCTCATACCATGCTTTACAGCTGCAAAACATGGAACAAACTACAAAAGGAGGGTGAGTATCAATATTTTTCAAAGATACCCACACCCACAGGTTGGTGGCACAGCATGAAGCATTGGAGACTATCCATGTGCAACTAACAGTGGCTAAAACCACCTTCCAGTTCATAGCCTGCTACAGACCACCCTCCTAAACCCAGGAACCACACTTGGCTGACTGGAGAACACATGACAATATGAAGGTCTCACCAAACACCATTATATTGGGCGACTTCAACTACCCAAACATAGACTGGGAGCATTACCCTAGCCCCAACACCCTAGCCCAAAGGTTCCCAGAATTTATAAACCAAAATACTATGGAACAACTTGCTACCACTCCCACAACAGGGGAAAACATACTGGACTTGATCATCACCAACATGGGGACTCTATGCCCAAGACCAGAAGTGTATCCCTCACTGGTAAGATCAGACCAGAGAGTAATCTCACTGGATATTCACATCCTGATCCCAGCCCATGGTCAGAAAAACACAGTGAAAATTAGTCACTAAAGCAAATGTCACACTCCTCAAAACTGAGGTGGAATCCTTCACATTCCTTGTGCCTGTGGAAAATATGGCCCAGACCTCATAACCCTTTATAAACGCATTCTATGAACACCTTCAGGAATGCATGGATCATGCAATCCCAAATAAAACCAAGACCCAATCCTCCAAAGCTAGGCATCCTGTCCGGTGGACCCCAGCCATAAACAAACCATACAATACAAGGAGGAAGCTACTATATGATAGATCAAAATCCCAAAAAGGGAAGGCATCTCTGATCAGTATTATTGAAAAACTACGGCCACACATAAGATCGTCTATGGCCATCTTTGAGATAAAAATTGTACAGGACACCAAGGATAATCATAAGGCATTCTTTACTTATGGTAGGAACCTGTGTGGGAATCCCCAGATATGACCAGAAGTAGTCCAAAATGACAAACAATACACCAACCCACAGACATTGCCAACATCTGAGCTGACAGGTTCAGTGCAACCCCCCCCCCCCACAAAAAGGGCAAATATCTATCCCAGCAGAGTGCTGGCCCCCTGACATCGCAGATGCTCAGTTAACAGCCAGCCTCTCCAAAGCAAAACACACAGCATCAATGGGACCAGACGGTGTCCTGGGCTGTGTCCAACATGAACCCCAAGAAGAATTGAACACAACATAAAACCACTGTTCAGTCTCAGCCTTACCGCAGGATATGTACCCAAAGAGCAGTGTACAGCAACAGTGGTCCCTCTCCACAAAGGTGGTGCCTCAATGGATACTGCAAACTATCGCCCCAGAAGCCTGACTAGCTTGGTCTGCAAAGCTATGGAAAGGATCATCATGGACCTCAGAAATAAACATATTGGGGACCTACAGACACTGGATCCTACCCAGTTTGGCTTTGTTAAGGGCAAATCCTGCCTCTTAAACCTGGTTGAGTCATTTGAAACAGACACCAAGGCCATTGATGAGGGGAAGGTGGTCCACACAGCCTACCTGGACCTCACAAAAGCCTTCCATACAGTACCCCACTTGGTCATCATAGATAAGATCACCAGCTTCAATATAAACCCCTATGTCACTAGATGGGTTGCAAACTGGCTCTAGGACAGAGCCCACATGGTCAGAAATGCTGGAGCCATGTCAGACCCCAAACCAACTACAAGTGGCATCCCACAAGGCTCAGTCCTGGGACCTCCCTTGTTTGGTATATATTTCTCAGAGGTACAGGCCAACACAGAAGGACTGTTGGTGAACAAGTTTGCAGATGACTGCAAACTGGGCGCCATAATCGACCCTCCAGCTGACACAAGCATCCTACAAAAGGGCCTCATAGAAACAGACAACTGGTGCCAGAGCCATGTCCTCAAGCTAAATACAAAACAGTGTATAGTCCTCCCCTTTGTCAAAAACTAAGTGCCCACAAATTACCACATAGGTGGTAACCCATTAAATATGGAAGAAGTGATAAGGGACCTGGGGACCCAAGCTGATAGCAATCTCTCATTCGATAACCACATGGCCAAAGTGTTTAGAAAAACATTTCATATAGCCCAGCTAATCATGAAGGTATTCACATCTACATCAGGGGAGGTCATCGTGCCTCTTAACTCATCCCTCAACAGGCCCATAATTGAGTACATTGCCCCCTGTGGGATGTACCTTATCAGACACCTGCAGCAGCTGGAAAGACTACAAAAGTACCTCACCAGGAGGATCAAAGGGCTCAAACACATGTCATTCGCTGCCCGGTTTAAGAAACTGCAGCTCCACTCAGTGGTATACCTCCTGCCCAGAGGCAATCTGTGTCTGATGTATAAAGCCATGTCCAACCTGGAACCAATGAACATGCGGCACCTCGGAAAATCAGAATCCCATCAAGCTACGCGCTCAAGAGACCTGAACCTCAGGACTGAAATAAATAGGACATGCTGGAGTGACAGATTCATAACCCAGAGGCTCCCCCCAATCTTAGGTTCATAGGTTCATACTAGGCTATCTGCCCTAGGGCATTTATAAGCCTAGCCAGAATGTGTTTGGCTTTCGCCACCCATTTTAAATTTATTTTGCTATGCCCTTTTTCGAGGTTAGTATACTGTGCCTCTGTCTAACAGTGACACAGAAGTGATACCCGGGGTAAACCTATGATCTCCCATCCACTCATCAAGATTCCTCTTGAAGAGAGTCAATGAGGGACTCTGCTTAACCTGGACTGGGATTTTATTCCAGAGTGAAGGGAGCCTCTGGGTTATGAATCTGTCCCTCCAGCATGTCCTATTTATTTCAGTGCTGAGGTTCAAGTCTCTCGAGCGCGTAGCTCGATGGGATTTGGATTTTCTGAGGTGCAGCATGTACATTAATTCGGGTTGGACATGGCTTTATCGTCAGGCACAGATCGCCTCTGAACAGGCGGTATGCCACTGAGTAGAGCTGGAGTTTCTTTAACTGGGCAGCATATGGCATCTGTTTGAGCCCTTTGATCCTCTTGGTGAGGTACTTTTGGGGTTTCCAGTTGCTGCAGGTGTCTGGTAAGGTACATGCCAAAAAGGGCATTGTACTCAATTATGGGCCTGATGAGGGATGAGTAAAGAGGCACAATGATGTCCCCTGATCTAGATGTGAATCCCTTCATGATTAGGTGGGCTATATAAAATGTTTTTCTAACCACTTTGGCCACGTGGTTGTCAAATGAGAGATTGCTATCAACTTGGGTCCCCAGGTCCCTAATTACTTCTTCTGTACTTAATGGATTACCACCTATGTGGTAATTTGTGGGCACTTTGTTTTTGCCAAAGGGATGACTATACACTTTTGGCATTTAGCTTGAGGCCATGGCTCTGGCACCAGTTGTCTGTTTCTATGAGGCCCTTTGGAGGATGCTTGTGTTGGCTGGAGAGTCGATTATGGTGCCCAGTTTGCAGTCATCTGCAACTTGGTCAGCCACAGTCCTTCGTGTTGGCCTGTACCTCCGAATATATACCGAACAAGAGGTCCCAGGACTGAGCCTTGTGGGACACCACTTGTAACTGGTTTGAGTCTGACATGGCTCCAGCAATTCTAACCATGTGGGTTCTGTCCTTGAGCCAATTTGCAATCCATCTAGTGACAGAGGGGTTTATATTTAAGCTGGTGAGCTTATCTATAATACCCGAGTGGGGTATTGTATCGAAGGCTTTTGCAAGGTCCAGGTAGGCTGTGTGGACACCTTCCCTGGTCAATGGCCTTGGTGACTGTTTCAAAGAAATCAACCAGGTTTAAGAGGCAGGATCTGCCCTTAACAAAGCCAAACTGGGTAGGATCCAGTGTTTGTAGGTCCCCAATATCTTTATTTATGAGGTCCATGATGATCCTTTCCATAGCTTTGCAGACAAGCTAGTCAGGCTTATGGGCGATAGTTTCCAGGATCCGTTGAGGCACCACCTTTATGGAGAGGGTCCACTGTTGCTGCACGCCACTCTTTGGGCACATATCCTGTAGTAAGGCTGAGACTGAACAGTAGTTTTATGTTTGGGTTTAGCTCTTCTTGGAGTTCATGTAGGATGCAGCCAGGACACCGTCTGGTCCCACTGATGCTGTGTTTTTGCTTTGGAGAGGTGGCTCTTACCTGAGCATCTGAGATGTCAGGGGCAGCACTCTGCTGGGATAGATATTTGCCCTTTGGTGGGAGGGGAGAAGTTTGCACTGAACCTGTCAGCTAGGATGTTGGCAATGTCTGTGGGTTCGGGGTATTTTTTGTCATTTTGGACTAATTCTGAGCATATCTGGGAATGACCACCCAGGTTCCTAACATAACTAAAGAAAGCCTTGTGATTATCCTTAGTGTCCTGTGCAATTTTTCTCTCGAAGCTGGCCTTAGACAATTTTATGTGCCCATAGTTTTTTGCTAATACTGATCAGTGACGCCTTCCCTTTCTGGGATTTTGCTCTATCATTTAGTAGCTTCCTCCTTCTATTGTATAGTTTGCTTATGGCTGGGGTCCACCAGACAGGACATCTGCCTTTGGAGGATTGGGTCTTGGTTTTATTTGGGATCGCATGATCCATGCATTCCTGAAGGTGTTCATAGAATGCGTTTATAAAGGATTCTGCGGTCTGGGCTGTATTTTCCACAGGCCCGGGGGCTTTGAAGGATTCCATCTCAGTTTTGAGGAGTGTGAAATTTGCTTTAGAGAAGTTTTTCACTGTAGTTTTCTGGGCAGGGGGTGGGATCGGGATGTGAATATCCAGTGAGATTAGTTTATGGTCTGATCTTACCAGTGAGGGATACACTTTTGGTCTGGAGCATAGAGTCCCCATGTTTGTGATGATCAGGTCAGTATGTTTTCCCTCTTGTGGGAGTGGTAACAAGTTGTTCCATAGCATTTGAGTTTATAAATTCTAGGAACCTTTGGGCTAGGGTGTTGGAGCTAGAGTAATGCTCCCAGTCTATGTTTGGGTAGTTGAAGTTGCCCAATATAATGGTGTTTGGAGAGATCTTCATATTTTCCAGTGTTCTCAGGAAGGCCGAGTGGGGTTCCTGGGTTTGGGAGGGTGGTCTGTAGCAGGCTATAAACTGGAAGGCAGTTTTACCCACTGTTAGTTGCACATGGATAGTCTCTGATGCTTCGTGCATTGCCACCAACCTGGAGGTGTGGGTATCTTTGATGAATATTGATACTCCCCCTCCATTTGTGGTTCGGTCCAAGTTTTGGGGCAAAGCATGGTATGAGGTATAACCTGGTAGTGCTGGGGTGCTCTCAGAGCCCTGAACCAGGTTTCTGTTACTGCACAGATATCGATGTTCTCCATGCTAAGGAGAGTTTCAAGTGTGCATCTTGAGGTTTAGACTTCTGGCATTGAGTAGCATCACTCTTAGTTTCTTATCCCTTGTGATACCGATGGAGGTGGGTTTGTCTTTTGAGCCTTGCCTAAAAAAGGCACTATGGGGGTAGCAAGAGCCTTTGCCAATATCCAAGCCAGGGTGACAGGTGCAAGCCGTCCCTAGCGAAGCATCGTGGCTTGTCGAGCATATCATCCCAAGCTGACAGGCATTGGATCCCCTTTGAATGACACCAGTACTTAAGCCAATTGTTGAAATTGATCATCTTGTCTTCATACTGTGGCATCATTCTTGGTGAGGGTAAGATGCTACTCAAGGTCAGGGTCATACCGGCCTGGGCTACATGCTCAGAGAGCTCCTTTATGTCTCTTTTCATGTAGTCCAGGGAGGTACGTCTCAGGTCATTTACACCAGCATGGACAATGACTGAGTCATATTTGTATTTGCCTTGGAGTGACCTGAGTGCTTGTGTTATGTGGCGGATCCTAGCGCCCGACAGGCTGCTCACCGTGACCCTCTCCTTGTTCAGCCTGGTGAGCGGGACGTCAGTGTGCCTGACGATAGTCACCTATTACAAGTGTATCAGGTGTGTTGTTTAGTCTTAAGGGCTGTGACTGGTCTGCACACTGGCTTTGTGAGATATGTGTTGCACCTGTTTTGTTTTGGGGTAGCGGCTGCTTGGGTGTCTGCATTGGAGGTCTCTGCTGCTTCGGCAGATCTTTATTTAGAGCCTCCGATTATGTTTTTGTGTGATTATGTGTTTGGTTTGCTGTCGTGGTAGGTCTATGTGAGACTGGAATTGTAGTGAATGTGGTTTCCTTCTCTTCCTGACTGGTTATGCCAGTACTGAGTTGAGAGAGCTTAGCCTCCAGTTTGGCTATATGGTTGCATCTCTCACATGTGTTGGAATTTGTTGGGAGGAGGAGAGGGTTGTCTGTGTACATGAGGCAGTTGTAACATTGCCTCAAGATTCCCAGATTCACCAGCTGGACCGGAGAGGAGATTGACAACTCACCTTTGGACATGCTAGAATAATATTGGGAATTCCTTAATAATTGAAAACAAGGGCCAGTGGGGAGTGAGGGTGTAGTGCTTTTAATTTTTAGTGCTGACTTATATAATTGCTTTAGTGAGCAAGTGCCAGGTAACTTAAGTGCAATGTGCTACAGGTAACTTAAATGCAAAAATGACAAACAGTAACTTTCTTTCAAGTGAAACAAGGAAATAAGTACAGTAAGCAATGCAGATATCACTAGTGATCCATAGAAGCGCTGAGAAGCCGCGTATTAGGTGGAATTAGTGTTCCAGGGAAATAACAAGCGAACAAACAACAAGCATATAAACAAAGCTAGATTCAGCAGGCCTGGATCTAGTCTATGCTACAGCAAACAAGATGTACCAATTTCAGTAAGATACAGTTCAAATATTCAGGCACTATAAACCTTTAACCAGAAATTCCCAGCTCAGAAGGGCAGAGTCCAGCCTCTTCTCCCACAAGAGTGCAGACCACAAACCTTCTTAATGTAAAATAACTGGCCTGAAGCCCAAGTGCTTAAACCAGAACTAATACACTTTAAGAATAACAGACACTGGGCTCTCAATCAGCAGTTCCCAACTTAGAAGGATGAAAGCTACCTGTCCTGCCACCACAGTGCATGCCACAAACCTTCCTAATGTATAACAACTGGTCTGAAGCCCAAGTGCTTAATCCAAAAGACTTAGAATGATAGCTACACTTTAATCAAGTTACTACCAAGCAGTAATAAATACAATTGAATACTTTAGATAATGCCTGGATTAGTGCTCAAGTTACACAAACAAAGCTAGATCCAGCAGGCCCGAATCCAGTCTATGCCACAGCAAACAAGGCGCACCAACTTCAGTAAGAAGCAGTTCAGATATGCATGCACTATAAGCCTTTAACCAGAAATTCCCAGCTCAGAAGGGCAGAGTCCAGCCTCTCCTCCCACAAGAGTGCAGACCACGAACCCTCTTAATGTAAAATAACTGGCCTGAAAGCCCAAGTGCTTAAACCAGAATTAATACACTTTTAGAATAACAGAATAACAGACACTGAGCCCTCAAATCAGCAGTTCCCAACCTAGAAGGATGTAAGCTACCTGTTCTGCCACTACAGTGCAGACCACAAACCCTCCCAGTGCAAAACAACTGGTCTGAAGCCCAAGTGTTTAAACCAAAAGGCTTAGAATGTGTTACACCAAGCAGTAATAAATACAATTGAGTACTTTTAAGATGATGCAAAAGTAAAAAAAGTAGGTAGAAACACAAGTACTGTAAAAGCAGATGAATTTTTTTTTTTCTGAATAAGTGCTGAGATCAAAGAAACAGATTTGAGTGCTGAAACTAGAAAACTAGCTAGTTATAAGAAAAAAAAACAAGGTAGAAGGCTTCCCTCCAACACAGAAGGGCTTGGGGGCTCAGAAGCCTACAAATAGTCTATACCACTTAACAGGAAAGGCAGGAAACAAGCTTAATTTGTTTTTCTGTTTCCCAGATGCTCTCTTTGTACACAGTAGGAATGCCTGAAATCAGAATATGATCTCACTGCACTCAGTTGAGTGAGCAAATGAGATGGGCCCATTCCAGGTTAGCCAGAGTCCCTCATTGACTCTCTTCAAGAGGAATCTTGATGAGTGGATGGGAGATTGTAGGTTTACCCTGGGTATCACTTCTATGTCACTGTTAGACAGAGGCACAGTATACTAACCTTGCAAAATGTCATGGCAAACTCCACTTAAAATGTGTGTTGAAAGCCAAACACACTCTGGCTAGGATTATAAATGCCCTAGGGCAGATAGCCTAGTATGAACCTATGAACAGAATCACACACACCAACTGTGGTCAATGTGGAGTAATGTTTGCCAATGTCCACCCAAGTTGGTCAATACACAGCAATGTCGGACAAGCCTGGTTTAAGTAGGCCATAGCTGAACAAAATGTATCATGCTCATAGTTGCCCAACTGGCCCTTAACCAGTCTGGTCTGCTCAGTATGAACATTTAAAGCAGTGATGAGACTCAAACACATGATACTGTGCATCATAGTTGAAGTACTGAACCACGACACCATGACAGTATTGCAGTGTTCAGCCAGTATGAGAGAATGTTGCCAAGTCTTTGCAAACTATCACATGGAAACCCTGCAGGCACAGCATAATCCCTGTTGAGTTATGACACAAAGGAGTCTGGCAGTAAGAACACAACATGACTTCCAACACACAGTATAAATGTCAATATTGGTCATGTTCACACACAACCAGAAATGTAGTGGACTCCAGATCACAACATATGGAAAGGTCACACTGGGCATGCTCACACACTTGGATAAATACAAACCATGGATCTGGCAGTTGTATGTGTTAAGCCAGGAACCTCTCACGATCCAGCAATCTGCCCTGTGCACACAGTTAAATGACAACAGCCACATATATTAATATACTGGAACCCTGTCATGATCAAACATGTTACGCAGATACAGAAGTTGCTCATAGAAACTGGGAAAGCTACGGCAATAAAGACCTGCAAACAGTAGCAGCAACAAATATTGTGCATCCCGAACATAAACATAGGTGCAGAGGTCAATACTAGGCTGTCTGCCCTAGGGAATTCATAAGCCTAGGCAGAGTGTATTTGGCGTCCACCTCCCCAGCAGAGTAGCCTACTGTGCCTCTGTAAAGTCGGTCACAGAAGGCACCCTTTAAGGTTAGTTTGCTGTGCCTCTGTCAAGCAGGGACACAGTGGAAATCCCAAGGGTGAATTTGCAAATTCCCATACATGCTGCTGTATTTCGCTGGAAGAGGGTTGGCGAGGGGCTATGTCTAACTTTAATTGGGATTCAATTCCAGAGTGAGGGGAGCCTGTGGGTAATGAATCTGTCCCTGCAGCATGTCCTATTTATTTTTGTGCTGAGGTTTAAGTCCCTGGAGTGTGTAGCTCTAAGGGTCTTGGATGTTATGAGGTGGAGCATGTCCATTACTTCTGGATTTGAAATGGCTGCATACGTCAGGCATAGATCACCTCTGAGTAGGCGTTAAGCAACTGAGTAGAGCTGGAGATCCTTTAGTTGAGCTGCATAGGACATATGTGTGTAGCCCATGATCCTCTTGAGGAGGTACTGTTGTGTTCACTGTAGTTGCCGCAGGTGTTGGGTAAGGTACACCCCAAAAGGGGCATTGTAGTCAAACATGGGCCTGATGAGTGACTAGTAGAGGGCCACAATGACCTCCCATGATCTACATGCAAACACCCATGTGATAAGGAGGGCTATATAAAGGTCTTTGCAATGACTCTGTCAATGTGATTAGCAAAGGAGCAGTTATGATCTATGTGGGTCTATGGGATATTGCTCTGTTATGTAGTAGCTTCCTCCTTCTGTTGTACAGCTTATATATGGCTGGGGTCAACCAGACAGGTCTCCTCTTTTGGAGGAGTCATGGTTTTATTTGGGATAGCATGATCAATGCATACCTGCAGGTGCTCATACAATGCGTTTGTAAAGGATTCTGCAGATTGGGCTGTATTATCCTCCAGCATGGGGCCTTTGACATATTCCACCCCAGTCTTCACAAGTGCAAGGTCTGCTTTTGAGCAATTCTTTACAGTGATTTCCTTGGCTGGGGGTGGGGATGGGATATGGATGTCCAGGGAAAGTTGTTTATGGTTTGATCTTAACAATGACGGTTCTACCTTTGGTGTGGAACATAGAGTCCCCATGTTGGTGATGATCAGGTCCAATATGTATTCCCCCTTGTGGGTGTGGTGACTGGTTGTGCCATAGCACATGGATTCACAAATTGTAGTGGCTGTAGGGTGATGCTGTTGAGGGCCTGAGTAGTGTCCCCAGTCAATATTTGTGTATCTGAAGTCAACCACTATAATGGTGTGTGTGAATACCTGCATATCCTACACTGTTCCCAGGAAAGCCAAGTGTGGTTACTGGGTATGGGGGGTGGTCTGAACTACACACCAAACCAAAAGGCAGTTTTGCACAATGGTAGTTGTATATGTATGGCCTGTCATGCTTAGTGCAGTGGTACCAACCCAGAGGTGTGTGTATCTCTGATGTATATGGATACACCCCCTACTTGTGTTGTGTGTTACAAGTCCTGTGGTCATGAAGCATGCTATAGAACATAACCTGGTAGTGCCAGTGTGCATATGTGACCCTGAACTAGGCGTCTGTTAATGCACAGATTTTGTTATCCCCCATACTGAGGGATAGTTAAAGATGTACATTCCTCTTTGGAAAGACTGATGATGTCAGCACCCTATAAATACAGCAGGAGAAGGGAAATCATCCAGTAATGCGAATAGTGTGCTGTGCTAATGCGTTTTTCTCAAGTATCATAACATAGTTAGGTAGGGGTTTGAATCCTGCAAACGCTGTATGTGTGTCAGGGTGGGGGTGTATGTATGTAATTCTCTGTGAAAGGAATGGCCTTTTTGAAGACTGGGATAACACACTAAAAGATGTACATTCCTCTTTGGAAAGACTGATGATGTCAGCACCCTATAAATACAGCAGGAGAAGAGAAATCATCCAGTAATGCAAATAGCGTGCTGTGCTAATGCGTCTCTCTCAAGTATCATAACATAGTTAGGTAGGGGTTTGAATCCTACAAATGCCATGTGTGCATTTGTCACGCAGTTTGTCAATGTGTTGTGTGTTTTGCTTTTATTATTGTAAGACATATTATTATAACAGTAATTTCAATGCACACATCAGGTATGTGTGTGCCACATACAGATATGTACCTGTGACCTTTAATAGTTCCTATGTGTGTGAAGCCTGCCCCATATGAATACAGTTGTTACCTTTGCCAGCATGTGCCGCAGCTTACCAGACCTTAGGCCATACATGTATCTTGGTGACAATGCAGGCTACTGCAGTGATCTGTGTCCTAGGCCAACTATGTGACACACACCCATGAAAGCTTTGATAGATTAATGTGGATGAGGGTTCATGTCTGGAGTATATGTCAGACATGTTAAAACACAGCAAAGTCTGTGAGTGATGGACACCCAGTGTAGGTGTATGGCAACTGTTGCCGATATGCATACAGACACCTTCTTGCTTAGGTGATACACCGAGGGACTGCAGAATATCTTTGGAAATGTGAATATCACAGGAAAGACAAGATAACACTTGTCCACATGTACACACCATTACCCGTTCTACATGATGGGTGCTACCACCGTCATGGTACTGTTGGAATACTATGTTAACTACATGCCGATGCCAATGCCACAATTGCATTACAGCAATAGAGCATGGCTTGGACAACAGGTATCTGTCCGTATGATACCCTTGTGGTGGTTAGTTGTGTCATGTGTAGAATGCATTGTAGGCCACTGTATCTATTTGCAGTCGTGGATGAACATATCCGTAGTGTGTTGGCATGTATGTGAGACTGCTATATGCCAAAGAGTATTGTTCCCAGGGATGTGTGGGGCTCAGTAAGAATGGCTACTGGTATAGTGTAGTACTGCAGGGATATCACTGACACCAGGTTCCTACATCTGTGTATCAGTTGAGGAGACACCATGTAATGACCACTGAATGTCAGGCTATGTAAGCTGTGTATACTACCAGAATGCAGACCATTGACATTTGGAAACCATATCACCCACAGCATACTGTCAAACCATGTCATGTTCCATGCTAACCATGTTCACAAATGTACACCTGCAACTCAGTGCTGCAAACATCACACATGTACTGTCCACACCCCAACACATGCAGGCACAGGTACACACAACAGCCATGTGGCACATGTGCAGACAGTACACTTTGGGAATTAACACTGGTGTATACAAAACTGCAATGACAAACACAGGTAATGCATCATTCATGCTAGAATATACCCACAACAATATCATTACACTGTACTGTTAACAATATGAAAATATTACTACAGTGCTATGTAGTCACCCTGTGCATCAGCACCATGCTACCCTGTTCCTGCATCAATGTTACAGATGGCAGGAGGTGGCACAGTTTCATCATATGCACAGGGTGTGTACTTGGTTTGCCAGTGTCTGCCACTGACACATCCAATTGACAGGTATTTGTGTGTGTGTGTGTGTTAGTGAGTGACAACAGTAAAACATGGGGCAATGTTGCTGCAATGTGTGTGTGTATGTGTTAGCCCTAGGTGTTAGCATTATGTGTGTGTGTATGCATTCACACAGTTCCACCACGTGGCTACCATATACGGGTGTTTGTGGACAGCCACAGACTGTACCTGCCAGGTCATACAGATCACTGTCTCTGGCCATGGACAGGATACCTGTGCCTGGCAGGGGTGCTACGGACAGTATCAGGTACTAAGCCAGACTGGGAATTGTCATCAGAAGCAGTGGGTTGTTGACTGGACACATGTCCCCGCTGGGACTGTCCAGAGCCACGTGCATGTGGTCTTCTCAGATGGTCTAATGACAGCACAGACCCAGCATTGCTGGGGCTGGTACTGGCACTATGGGAGCAGCTGTGGGTTTGTTGCCATCCGCGATGACTGCCAGCTGATAATGTTGCTGGCATACGTCCACGTCGATGCCTCAACAGTCCTGCACTGTCCTGGCTCCTGGACATGTAGTTGTGGAAGAGATCTAATGTGTCCCCCCAACATCTATCAATGACCTCGCTGATGTTATGGATGGCAGACGCAACGTCATGCATAGTGTCATTCATAGCGGTGCGATGTGCTCTAAGCTCCCTCAGACCCTCTCTGGTGTACCGTTCCATATGTGCCTGTGCCTGCATTACAGCCCGGAACATAGCTGAGGTTGCAAGACCTTTGTGGGCACGTCTGACAGGGGCAGTACGACCACGGATGCACCCACGAGAACCCCTGGACATCTGCCTGTGTGGTACCATGTCAGGAATCTGGCCATGGCTGCTGTGAGGGGATGCATGTGCCAATGATACCACACTACCCTCGTCAATGCCCACTGTATGCTGTCCCTCAGCTAAGACATTGATGACAATGGATGTATCGGCAGGATGACTGTGCGCATTGATGGGGTTGACTGCTGTGTAGTGTAAATTGGCTGACCAACGACAGACTCTGTCACACCTCCCCATGCCATTACACATGTATCATCATAATAACTATCCCCAGCAGTGGCTTCAGGTTCCCTTCTGCACTCCACCAAAGCAACATCAGAACCTGTGAGAGGAAGATAGGAAACACAGTTTACAAATGTGTACACGATATTAGCACACATACACACATGCACACAGACGCACATGCACACATGCACACAGGCGCACATGCACACTTGCACACATGCACACATGCACACATGCGCACATGCACACATGCACACAGGTGCACATGCACACTTGCACACATGCACACATGCACACAGGCGCACATGCACACAGGCGCACAGGCGCACATGCAAACAGGCGCACATGCACACATGCACACAGGCGCACAAGCACACAGCCTTACAGGCACACAGGCACGCAAGCACACAGGCATGCAAGCACACAGGCACACTCCTCAGTACAGCAAATACAAACACAGACACACCTGCAATCCAACACATACACAATACTGTTTTTGGGTGGGTGACAGTATCACAAGGAAAAACATCACTGCACATGTGTCAGCATGCAGAATATGTGTTGCTCAGGAACATGCAGTGCAAGTGTAGATAGCCCTTGTTAATAACAGTATACGTGTACTTGATGCTTGTGTGTAGTTGTTCAGTGATTGTCTCCACCCTGGGACACAATGTGTACAAGGGCATAACAATGTTGTGCAAGTGTTACAAGCTGTGGGTGCATATATTTGCACACACACATACACACACACACACACACACACACACACACACACACACACACACACACACACACAGCACATGACGATGCTACGCAATGGCTGCTATGTGTACCTTTGTGGTCGGCGGAACTGGATGTGGTGTAGTAACGTGAGCCATGATCAACATGCTTCTTGTGGTCAGTCATCAATAATAATGTGTGCCAGACAGGCAGCTAGCATGCTGTACCTGACGTGCAGTAACATGACTACATTCACAATTACACAGCCACTTGTTACCTGGGTTTGTAAGGTGGCCAATACTGAGCATTGCCTAACATGAATGTATTATTTGTTCAAGACTGTTGCACAAAGACATGATAGGCCTCTACCCCTCAGGTATATTATGTGTGCTGCATAGATGATAAGTGGGATACTGAAGGGTGGCCATACAGCAGGTGTCATAATTGGACATGTGTAGCAGGCTAAGGTGTAGTGTGTATGCCAAACATGTGTGTGTTGTGTACATGTGTATCAGGTATGCCTATACAATGTCCAGTACTGTGTTGCCACACATGTGTGTCATGCTCTGTGTATTGCATGTGAGTGAGGCAGCTATTGAGAATAATGGGATATGCATAGTCTCACAGAAAACATGCACAGCATGCATTATGCGTAGGTGTGTTACATGTGCACAGACTACACCTCCATATGACATGCACATGTCATTAGCAATAGTATTGTTATTACACACTCACCAGCATGGATCGGCTGCCTTGCTGTCAATCCAGAGGGACCTGCAAAAATATGAGAGTGATTGCCAGTGGCCACAACTGAGCCATTGATACTGTGAGTATGACAAAGTACAGTAGTACAACAGGTGGCTTTCACAGGTGTACAGATTATGCTCAGAATATCAATCTTGCAGAAGAATAGGTAGGTTAACAGCTACACAAACAGTACACATCTCACACACACACATAAACTACCAGTACAGAGAACAGTCAACTACTGATATGGCATGTTACCTGCACGCTCCATTTCAACATGCTGGGTGGCTCCGGCCTCCATGATGACACATGTTTGTGGATGTTGCTGTTGTTGGCCTGGAGCCACAACACTTAAGAGGTGCTCCTCCACACTGGTGAGGGGGGGGGTGGATAGGTACCCCACTGCCTGTGGCAAGCTGTTGTCTGTGGATATCAGACGCATGCTGCCGGACATGTCTAATTAAATCACTGCAGTGATGGCGTACCTGCTCATATGTCCAGTTATGCATGCCTATGTCATTTACCCAACGGACAAGATCTTGCCACAGTGCAGCCCTCTCATGCTGGTTCTGGCTGTCCTGGAAAACAGCACACAGTAATTCTGCACCAGGCTCTGGTGGATCTCCTGATCCTCTGCTGCTGTATAAGGTGGGTTTCACTGATGCACCATCACCCTGGAAGGAAATGACAAATATGTGAGCAAGTCATGTGGCACACTTAATATTCTAATGTACTGATATCACTTAACTGCCATATATATAGCATCTGTCTGTCTATCAGGGGATACACATGTTCGATACCACATATCAGTGCTCAGCCCACAACTGTCTGACAGTGCCTGCCACACTCCATACAACAAACTAGCATACACAAGCACTCAGCACACTGTGTGGGATACAATGCACAACCTCACACTGGGGGTATGTATCAAGCTAATGGATGAAGAATATTGTCATCCCATGCAATGAATGCAATGCACATTTACAGTTTCAATGGTAATCCACCCTAGTCTTTGATGCCATACTCCTACCTGACATATGTGCACAGTTGTTACTATAGCCAGCATACTGCTGTCACAGAGTATACATGCTGCCAGGTACACACACATACCCTGTAACACACATGTGATTGCGGCCATGGTACAGGCATCATTACACACACATTACACATACATACAACACACAAATGTATGACAACACAGTTGAGCATTAACTGTGTACCTTATAGTACTGTGTGCCCCTACTTACAGATACTTATGCATGAGGTATGTAATCTGTGCAGACTACAGGAAACACACCAGACAGTGTTACCAGGGAATGTGAACATACACTATACTGTAGTGTTTAGGCCTACAACATCAGGTAGTACACCAGTTCATATGTGAGCTGGATTCAACAGCAGTACCACTTACTGAGCATACATGTATTGCTTCTGCCTACGATGGGACACCACAGTCGTACACAGGGAAGTACAGCACAACATATGCCAATCTACTATGTTTGCATCCCAATAACTGACACATCTTTCTCTGGCCTTACACCAAGGACACCAACTACCATGACAGACACAAACTCACACTAAGCTATCACACCTTTACAGACCTTGCACAAAATCAGTGTCAAACTCATTCAACATCACATAGCTGGTATTGCACTAAGTACATGTGTGTGTGCATTGTGTCATAGGTAGGTACTATGCTATTGGCCCTGGGCCTAGGGCAGCCTAGCCATATGCTACCCTGCCCTTTGGGACACATGTAATGTGATTTTACTTGGTCCTGTGAAAAGGTTACACAGAGGTGACTCACAGGGCATAATACCTATCTCCATAACATTCATCAGGGGTATGTATGACATCTACTAATAAGGAGCCTTGTTTGTTAATGCTGGGTGGTTTACTCCAGGGTATGGCATATTTGTGTATAGAAACCTGTACCTCTAGCATGTGCTGTTTAGTGCGGTGACAAGGATTAGGGCCCTAGGTCATGTAGGCTGGACGGATTGTGAGGTGTTGCCATGGTGGTTGGCCATCTGGTATGGGTGTGACATAACTGTGAATGTCCAGCAGTGGTAACCTCTGTGTAGGAAATATGCAAGGCACTCTAGCTGTGGTTTTGAGAGTCAGTCTGCATAGGGAACATGTTTGAGGGCATTATCAGTCTTTGTTAGTTATGTCTGTGGCCTTTCCACTTGCTGTAGTTCTCATGGGAGGTACATACTGCATAGGACATTGTGAGGTGTAGAGGGGTACACTGACTTACATTTCCCTAGCTGACACACCTTTTATGATGACACGTACCATGTACAGGGATTACAAGACTAGTGTGCCACTGTAGATATCAAAGGGGAGGCTATTGTACACCTGTGTCCCATGTTCCCTTCTGACACTGCCAGTGGTAGGTGGGCAACCACCTATGTGGTAGTTAGTGGGTAACATGTTTTTGAATGGGGTATGGTACTGCAGTATCAACACTGGTGTTCAGTCCATGCCTTGGTCACCAGGCACCTATTGCAGTACATCCGCCCCCATGTCCCCCTCTCTCACTCTCTCCTTATATCTATCTATCTATATATATATATATATATATATATATATATATATATATATATATATATATACACACATATACAGTTACATATAAATATATATATCAATATATCCATATCCATATATATATATATATATATATATATATATATATATATATATATATATATATATATATATATATATATATATATATATATACATATATACATATATATATATATATATATATATATATATATATATATATATATACATATATATATACATATCTATAGACATTCATATCTTTCTGTATATATGTATGTATCTATATATATCTATATGTATATACATATTCTATCTATCTATCTATATATCTCTATCTATCTGTACATATCTCTATCTATCTATATATATATATATATATATATATATATATATATATATATATATATATATATATATATATATATATATATATATATATATATATATATATATATATATATATATATATATATAGATACATGTATATATATATATATATATATATATATATATATATATATATATATATACACACACTTCTAAACATCCATTGCTGTACATATACATGCACATGTAGGCACATAGACTGCCCACCTTTCATGGTGGGAATATCAGTTCTGAAACAGTTGTGAGACATACCATTCTGTAATGATATTGCACAGTGTTGTGCATAATGCATTATGCTGTCCTCAGGCCGTATAGCTGTAGCAGGCCTCACTGGCTCAGTCCCACAGAAGTTGACCACCACATGACATATACCTGCACTGCATGCTGTTTTCAATGCCATACACTACAACCTATATTGATATGTGCACATAGCAACCTTCAACTACATATGTATGTCCAGCCTTCACTAACAGTTGCAGTATGTCCCTTGCCCTATGCACATCTGCATATACATATAGATACAGACTGCTAACACATATGGAGGGTTCACAGTATGTAGAATATTAGATTATGTAGTTTACATTACCTTTGTCTCTGACAGCTTTTTTCTGCTGGCTTGATGGCTTGCTGGCTTGCTTGCTGGCTTGCTTGCTTGCTGGCTGACTTGCTTTTTATTTTTTATTTGGTCTCTGTCTCTATCTCTCTCTCTCTCTCTCTCTCTCTATCTCTCCCTCCAGTTGCTGCAATGATATTATTGCATGCGTGGACTGGCAGTACAAGCTGATTTTGTAGGTATCTGCACATGTGCATGTGATGGCCTCTGCACCAATTGGTGGCCAGCATTTAGTAATTGCATGCAGCCTGCTGTGTAGTAATTGCAGTTCTCACTGTGATTTCAGGACACTGCTATAAAATGATAGGTTAGGTAAGCGTAGGCCTTTCAGTTTTGCAAGGTGGGGACCATGCTGGTTTGCTGTGGACACTGTTGTGTGAGCCAGAAGGTTGGTATATCTCTTATATCTAACACTGTGTTGTAGCCACTGAAATGCATGTTGTACTGAAACCTGACTGTTGCTTCTTCCAGTTCACTCTTCTCAGTGTGTATGTTAACTCATACCTGCTAATGCTAACACTGTTTACATGGGAGTATGTACTTACCTGTGGGATTTGAGGATTAACTGGCATACAACAGTAGTTCTTGCAATGTGTTGCTATGGCTTTTGTATTTTCCCTTTACATTCACTCCTTGAATGCCTGATATTTGTCTTTCCTGGAATGTGTTGCTATGGCTTTCCTATTTTCCATTTACATTCACTCCTTGTAATGCATGATATATTTATTTATTTTATTTATTTATTTATCATTTGTTGACCGGGAAAGTCCGACTAGGTTCCACAGAGCCTGTTTTCAGCGGAGGCCCGGGGAGAAATGCTCCAGATGCATGTCTTTGGAATGTGGAAGGAAACCGGAGTACCCGGAGGAAACCCACGCGAACACAGGGAGAACATGCAAACTCCACACAGAAGGCACCCCAGCCGAGAATTGAACCGGTGAACTTAGTGCTGATAGATATTTCTATCAGCACTAAGTTGTTATATGTTTGCTGTGGCTTGGTGGCACTTCATACAGTCCGGTGTGCCCAAGGTCTGGGGTTTGACACTTACAGGGGTATTTTATTTTGCTGCTGAGCAGTACTAGGGCCTTGTCATACAGAGTGAATAAGGCACTTTTAAACAGTTGTAAGCAGGAAGCAGGAAGTCAGTGGGGACACCAGCTAGGGATGTGCAGGCTGGGTGTAGGGAAGGTCCATAGCTGCACATTCCTTTAACTGCAATAGCTGTACATATGTTTGACATTTGCTGTGACATTTGAAACCTTCCACCCCTGAGAGAGGGGGGTGAGGACAACTAAGTATATTGTAATAACAATTATGAATATCATGCACATGCAGTGCTTGTGAACTGCTATACTGTCATTAGTATGTTAGATGGCTACATCCTTTGATATTTCTGTGTTGTACTCCTACATAAGGGCATGCTTGTGGAAGTAATTCTACAGCTATTCGCAGAGTATGTAACAGCAGACAGGCTGATATGCCTGTGTGTTTTTGACACTTGCAGGCCTCAAATACCCTCAGGTATATATTTGACCAGCCTCAAGGAAAGGTACATATCAGTGGGATACACCCGTGATATATTTCAGATATTCTGCAGTTGTGACTGTGGGGTATTTTGAGCATATGTATTACTACACCATTTCTGACATGCAAGTAGTGTCTACTTTAACTTATTGACAGTTACCATTACGTGGGATTCCCCACCTTTCTGCCTACTGTTAGTACATTTCACAGGGAGTCAGTGGGGCACAGGTAACAGTTGTTTGCAAATCAGGGACATCCCTGTAAATCAGTCACAGTTGGGAGGTCTGGCCTCTTACCTATTCAAATATGGTGGTGTTTATCCTGCTCTGATACTGTGTGGGGTTTGTAAGGTGCTACTGTAGCATTATTACCTACTAGCATGGCTGTTTCTATTCTCACACTAATGTAATGCAATTCCACAAGAATTGCCAGTAAAGATACACAGAACAACCTTTGTATAATGGCCTACCTATTTTCCCTTTACATTCACTCCTTGTATTTCATGATATATTTCTTTCAGCACCAAGTTCTTATATATCTGCTGTGGCTCAGTGGTAATTCATGCAGACTAGTGTTTCCAAGGTCTGCGGTTCAGGACTGACAGGGGTATTTTATTTTGCTGATGAGCAGACTACAGGCCTTGTCATACAGAGTGACTAAGGCACTTTTAAGCAGTTGTAAGCGGGTTTGCATGAGTTTGCGCAATGCTTATCTACACTTAGCTAAGCGCACACAAGCGCACACCCGCTGACTACTGCTTAAAAGTGCTTTCTCCCACTAACACCCGCCATAATTTCTTTTAAAGAAAAGAAAATGGGGAAATAGGAAAGTGTTGAAAAAGGGGGCACAAAGAGGGAAAGACAGTAGGGAAACCAGCTCGGGATGTGCAGGATGGGTGTAGGGAAGGTCCATAGCTGCCCATTTCTTTATCAGCAACAGCTGTGCATATGTTTGAAATTTGGTGTGAAATTTGAAACCTTCCACCCCTGAGAGAGGGGTTAGGACAACAAAATGTGTTGCACTGTCAATTAGAATTATCAGTTTACATGTCCAGCAGACATGTGTGCAAATTGGGCAGCTATGTATGGGGCGTAATTTTTTTGTGGGAACAGAGTGCCCTTTTTTTATTTTTTTCAGATGAGAGTGGAATGTGAGGTACAGGAAGTAGGTATATTTGGGGATGTAGGTTGGGGAGGTTAACAGACAAGACAAACAAGACGCATACAGGGGCGGAGTATGACACATGTGGGGGGTAAACACAATTGATAGGGATGGATGTTTGGATATCGCGAGCCCATGAGCCCACAGATGGCAACAGTGGAACCGAGATCCCCACCCATGGGCATTTACCACTGCACCTTCACAGCCCAGGCCGGGGCTGTGCTGGGGTCTGGATAGGACGGGCAGGCACACCTGTGAATTGCGCCACTCTCACCTCGAGCTGGCGTAGGGGATCAGTCACAGAACGCCTGATCTCACTACACACCACAGACTGGACCCTATGGAGGGTGAGTGGAGGCTCTCCTCCAGCCACGCTTGCAGAGGGGGGACGAGCCCCATCCCCTGCAGCACTTCCACCTGAAGGTGGCAGAGGGCCACCGGAGGAGGAGGTCCCAGCCTGGACACTGGTGCCAGGTGCACTCGCCAGCTGAGGTGGGAGAGGTGGGTCCGCTGGAACCCGCCTTCCCTGTTGTCCTATGTTTAGCAGTATTTTATGGCATTTTGGGTTAGTAACAAACAACACCATTCAAAATTAGTTGTAACAGCATGCGTCAGTATTCCCATTAACCAAACACCCATGAATTCCGAACATTGAGCAGCAAGCATAACACATGCATATTTAGAACAACAGTGCACATTCCAACAGCATGCAGGGTTGATTGGTAGCAACAGGCCATCAGGTTTGGATATGTGAACAGGGCACATGCATCAACGTACATGCAGATATGTATGAACCAACAGGACAAATGTCCATGGGAATTAATTGTGAATACACATACCCAGTTTGGTGTGGAATGGCATAATTTGTGAAAATAGGGTAGGGTGGAGAAATATTACATTAACAACTTACACTAACTGTACATCTACTGTACATTCCTAGTAGATGCAGATATATACCTCCTACATGTATTAGTACAGTTTCCTGCATGTAACCTTAGGAATGTTGGTGATGGGGATGTTACTGCTACATTAATATACATTCCATTTTTATTCATATATGTTCATATGTGGCTGTGTTCAGGTACAGCATCCTGCTACATTTGATTTATATGGTTCTAGACAACTGTGGATGTTCAGCATTTCATACAACCATATTATTTCCATAATGCAAGGGTACAGCAACATATCCAATTTGTGGGACGGACACAGTCCATGTTCTGTATTTTATTTAACACATTACACTATTTGGTTGTGGCTGTCTCATTCATTTCATTATGTAGTGACTGCAGTATACCTTTATTCCAGACTTATTACAGCTTTCTTGGTAGCTTCAAACTGTCTTTCTCACACTCTCTCACTTATTTTATATTTACATTTCAGACTGGTACTTAATTCTAGGCTTTATTAACATTTATTACTGGGTTACAACAATCCTTTCCAGCTGACTCACTTATTTCATATGGCAGAATTTACAAGGATGCATTTGACACTTGTCTATCCTTTGTTGATTGATTACCACTCATTTTCAGGCTGAAGCAGTTATCTGATATTACAATACAGGTGGAAACTCTATTTGAGACTTGTTTAATCTTTATTACTGGATTGGAAGACACTCTTTTCCAGGCTGCATCACTTATCTAATCTTACAATACTAGCAGACTCTTTCTTCTAGGCTTATTTCACCTTTATTAGTGGATTACAACACTGAACTATTTTACAATCTGTCTCACTTATATTCTATAACAATACCAGCTAAATAATTACTAACCTGCCTGGTGGTGCAACCTCAGCAGCCTATCAGCATAGGCTCACCGATTCGCGGAACGAACACCTGCAGCTGTAATATAAAGGAAGGAATATTGGAACATACCTCTCCATACTATAGGCTAGGATAGCATTTCTTACATACGTAATTACATGGATACTTAGTAGTGGGGCATTGGGCATTTGGCAGGCCTCCTGGATCCAATGGTTCAGTTGGTCCTCTTTTTACGTCGCTTCAGGTCCGCATGGTGGTGACGGACCTGTTCACCAGTCCTCGGAATGCCTGTGGCACTGGTGAGATCATGTGCCAACCGGTTCCACGCCTCTGCCTTATATGCACCCCCATTGAACCTGGCCCTGCATGAGTTGTGCTTCATGATCATGGACTAGGAGCCAAACCATATATTTTGACTCCTCAACATCCCACCTTTGTGCTCTAAAGCGATTTTCCTCTCCTGCACCTGCCATCCTGACTGCAAATGGGTACCACAATCAGCTATGGTGTGTATTCCCGCCTATGGGGCTTATATATGCCGTTTTTCCCACACTTATCTCTGATTGGCCATTTTGGATATTTATCAGCTTAAAGCAAACCTGCTTTGTCATGGTTCTATTTTCATTGATTCCTATATATATGCTAATACTGTGATTCTCAGTACAACTGTCATGGCTTAGTGGTTCGGTACTTTGACTATGGTGCACAATATCCTGGGTTCGACCCTTGGCTTTGCTTTTTTATTTTACTACTGTCTAGACAGGCTAGGAGGTGTGTCTGTGTAAAGGCGGCTTTGATACAGCTTGCCTGATGTTGCCCGCCGGTAAGCTGGTTGGCGTGCTGCACAGCTCCGCGCAAACGGCTTACGCTGGGTAACGCATTATTTAGCTATGAGCACTCATATTACGCTGGGTGAAGTGCTGCTGTGCTACGGGCACTCATATTAAGCTTGTTAAAGCACTGCTCACCTCCAGGCACTCATATGCAGCTTGTTAAAGTGCTGCTCACCTCCGGGCACTCATATGCAGCTTGTTAAAGCGCTGCTCACCTACGGGCACTCATATGCAGCTTGTTAAAGCGCTGCTCAGCTATGGGCAATTATAATCCTTTTTTTATAAATTATTCTGTCGGATTTCTTCACAAATACATGGCCCATTTTATTACATTTTACTTAAATTATAGTTTTATATATAGATATATATATATATATATATATATATATATATATATATATATATATATATATATATGTCAGGAGATTGTTTCATTCTTATTTAAATAAAAATGGTGAATGATGTTGTGGGGGCTCGAACCGTGACTACCTCATCTTTGGCCAACGTCTCTACCGCTACGCTATTGCTACTTGGCTTAATTTGCATATGTAGATCTTATATGCTTTTCAATGTCTGCTAACTGTGGCTGAGTGAAGGGCATACCTGCGCAAATGAGCGCAAATGCGAGCAAACATTTTTTGAAATGATAAAAATAAAATGAAACTGCTATTTTTATGTTTTACACATTTTCAGTAGGGTTTATAGTCTGTGGGGATGTGTGGTGTTGTGTTCCTTGACATTTCTAAGGACTCCCTCATGGGTGTTTACTTTCAGGCCTGTGACTCTTCTGGGGGCGTGTCCCTTTGCAGTACTCGGCATTCGTACACACACCCTACTTTCCTACATGGACCGTGTTAGCCTAGGGTATGATTCAGCATGCCCTCATGAATATGCATGGCATGCTGACGTCATACTGTTCAACTGCAGCCTCCGAGTAAGACATATTAAGTCTTACACAGAGGTTTCGTGAATCTGGCCCAGTGTTTTAACTCTTTTTTGAAACAGTTTATGTGTGTGCTGTTTCTTACATTAGAGAGGAGTTTGTTCCAGGCCTGGGACACTGAGTGTTTGTATAAGGGTTTGCCAATGTTTTTATTAGGTTTGTAAATATCTAGTAGATGTTGGTCAGAGTTACAGACAAAATGATTTTGGGGGAGGAGAGGGAGAGGCAGACAGTAGGTTTGCAGAATATGGAGTGTGTAATTTGAAGCTGTGATAGTAGAAGCTGTTGGGGGAATTCTAGCCATTGAAGTTTCTTTAGTGCAAGGCAGTGGTGTGAGTTGTAAGGCTGGTTTGTGGCAAATCTAGCAATTTTATTATAAGTTTGCTCAAGCTTGGTGATTAATGTGGATTTTAAGTTTGTAAGGATTGTAGCTGCATAGAGAAGTCAAGGTAGAAGGAATGCCTGAGCCAGAGTCTGGTGTAAGGAATTTTTTGTTCCTATAAAGTAGTCACAGCTTTTGATGTGTTTTTTTTGATACACTGTTGAATGAGAAGGCCAAATTTTAATTGATCTTCAGTCCTGGTACCAAGGAGCTTAGTGTGTGGTTCCACTTTGATGATAGTGTTGTTAATTGATGAGATGGTAAAGGTGGATTTCAGATTGGAAAGTGATCTAAGAATGAAGAGAAGGAGTTTTTTTTGTGGATTTAAAGTTTATTTTATTGTTACTTCTTTCTTTTTTTTTTTTTTTTGGATTTAAGATAAGCTGGTTTTCTATAAGCTATCATTGAATGGAAAGGAATAAGTTTTGGGTAAGTGTGTGAAGATGAGAGATGTTAGAGAAGGCGATAAGTTCATAGGTTCATAGGTTCATACTAGGCTATCTGCCCTAGGGCATTTACAAGCCTAGCCAAAGTGTGTTTGGCTTTTGCCACCCATTTCAAAATGAATTTTGCTATGCCCTTTTTCGAGGTTAGTATACTGTGCATCTGTCTATCTGTGACACAGAAGTGATACCCGGAGTAAATCTACGATCTCCCATCCACTCATCAAGATTCCTCTTGAAGAGAGTCAATGAGGGACTCTGCCTAACCTGGACTGGGATTTTATTCCAGAGTGAAGGGAGCCTCTGGGTTATGAATCTGTCCCTCCAGCATGTCCTATTTATTTTAGTGCTGAGGTTCAAGTCTCTCGAGCGCATAGCTCAATGGGATTAGGATTTTCTGAGGTGCAGCATGTCCATTAATTCCAGGTTGGACATGGTTTTATAAGTCAGGCACAGATCGCCTCTGAGCAGGCGGTATGCCACTGAGTAGAGCTGGAGTTTCTTTAACTGGGCAGCATATGGCATCTGTTTGAGCCCTTTGATCCTCTTGGTGAGGTACTTTTGGGGTCTTTCCAGTTGCTGCAGGTGTCTGGTAATGGGCATTGTACTCAATTATGGGCCTGATGAGGGATGAGTAAAGAGGCACGATGACCTCCCCTGATCTAGATGTGAATCCCTAAATAATTAGGTGGGCTATATAAAATGATTTTCTAACCACTTTGGCCACATGGTTGTCGAATGAGAGATTGCTATCAACTTGGGTCCCCAGGTCCCTAATTACTTCTTCCGTACTTAATGGATTACCATCTATGTGGTAATTTGTGGGCACTTTGTTTTTGCCGAAGGGGATGACTATACACTTTTTGGTGTTTAGCTTGAGGCCATGGATCTGGCACCAGTTGTCTATTTCTATGAGGCCCATTTGGAGGATGCTTGTGTCAGCTGGAGAGGCGATTACGGCGCCCAGTTTGCAGTCATCTGCAAACTTGGTCAGCCACAGTCCTACCATGTTGGCCAGTACCTCCGAGAAATATATACCGAACAGGAGAGGTCCCAGGACTGAGCCTTGTGAGATGCCACTTGTAACTGGTTTGGAGTCTGACATGGCTCCAGCAATTCTAACCATGTGGGTTCTGTCCTTGAGCCAGTTTGCAATCCATCTAGTGACATAGGGGTTTATATTTAAGCTGGTGAGCTTATCTATAATGCCCGAGTGGGGTATTGTGTCGAAGGCTTTTGCGAGGTCCAGGTAAGCTGTGTGGACCACCTTCCCCTTGTCAATGGCCTTGGTGACTGTTTCAGAGAAATCAACCAGGTTTAAGAGGCAGGATCTGCCCTTAACAAAGCCTAACTGGGTAGGATCCAGTGTCTGTAGGTCCCCAATATCTTTATTTATGAGGTCCATGATGCTCCTTTCCATAGCTTTGCAGACCAAGCTAGTCAGGCTTATGGGGCGATAGTTTCCAGGATCTGTTGAGGCACCACCTTTGTGGAGAGGGACCACTGTTGCTGTATGCCACTCTTTGAGTACATATCCTGTAGTAAGGCTGAGATTGAACAGTAGTTTTATGTTTGGGTTTAGTTCTTCTTGGAGTTCATGTAGGACGCAGCCGGGACACCGTCTGGTCCCATTGATGCTGTGTTTTTTGCTTTGGAGAGGGCGGCTCTTACCTGAGCATCTGAGATGTCAGAGGGGCAGCACTCTGCTGGGATAGATATTTGCCCTTTTGGTGGGGAAGGGGGGGAGAAGTTTGCGCTGAACCTGTCAGCTAGGATGTTGGCAATGTCTGTGGGTTCGGTGTATTTTTTGTCATTTTGGACTAATTCTGAGCATATCTGGGAATTCCCACTCAGGTTCCTAACATAACTAAAGAAAGCCTTGTGATTATCCTTAGTGTCCTGTGCAATTTTTTTTTCGAAGCTGGCCTTAGATGATTTTATGAGTGCCCGTAGTGTTTTGCTAATACTGATCAGAGATGCCTTCCCTTTTTGGGATTTTGCTCTATCATGTAGTATCTTCCTCCTTCTATTGTATAGTTGTTTATGGCTGGGGTCCACCAGACAGGATGCCTGCCTTTGGAGGATTGGGTCTGGGTTTTGTTTGGGATTGCATGATCCAGGCATTCCTGAAGGTGTTCATAGAATGCATGTATAAAGGATTCTGCCTTCTGGGCCTTATTTTCTACAGGCCCAGGGGCTGTGAAGGATTCCACCTTGGTTTTGAGGAGTGTGAAATTTGCTTTAGAGAATTTTTTCACTGTGGTTTTCTGGGCAGGGGCTGGGGTCGGGATGTGAATATCTAGTGAGATTAGTTTATGGTCTGATCTTACCAGTGAGGGATACACTTCTGGTCTGGAGCATAGAGTCCCCATGTTGGTGATGATCAGGTCCAGTATGTTTTTCCCTCTTGTGGGAGTGGTAACAAGCTGTTCCATAGCATTTGAGTTTATAAATTCTAGGAACCTTTGGGCTAGGGTGTTGGAGCTAGAGTAATGCTCCCAGTCTATGTTTGGGTAGTTGAAGTCGCCCAATATAATGGTGTTTGGAGAGACCTTCATATTTTCCAGTGTTCTCAGGAAGGCTGAGTTGGGTTCCTGGGTTTGGGATGGTGGTCTGTAGCAGGCGATAAACTGGAAGGCAGTTTTACCCACTGTTAGTTGCACATGGATAGTCTCTGATGCTTCGTGCTGTGCCACCAACCTGGAGGTGTGGGTATCTTTGACGAATATTGATACTCCCCCTCCTTTTGTGGTTCGGTCCAAGTTTTGGAGGTGAAAAACATGGTATGAGGTATAACCTGGTAGTGCTGGGGTGCTCTCAGAAGCCTTGAACCAGGTTTCTGTTACTGCACAGATATCAATGTTCTCCATGCTAAGGAGAGTTTCGAGTGTGTGCATCTTGAGGTTTAGACTTCTGGCATTGAGTAGCATTACTCTTAGTTTCTTATCCCTTGTGATGTCTATGAAGGTGGGTTTGCCTTTTGAGCTTTGCCTAAAAAAGGCACTATGGGGGTGGCAAGAGCCTTTGCCAATATCCGAAAGCCCAGGGGTGACAGGTGCAAGCCATCCATAGCGAAGCATCGTGGCTTGTCGAGCATGTCATCCCAGGCTGACAGGCATTGGATCCCCTTTGAATGACACCAATACTTAAGCCAATTGTTGAAATTGATCATCTTGTCTTCATATTGTGGCATCATTCTTGGTGAGGGTAAGACGCTACTCAAGGTCAGGGTCATACCGGCCTGGGCTACATGCTCAGAGAGCTCCTCTATGTCTCTTTTCATGTAGTCCAGGGAGGTACGTCTCAGGTCATTCACACCAGCATGGACAATGACTGAGTCGTATTTGTACTTGCCTTGGAGTGACCTGAGTGCTTGTGTTATGTGGCGGATCCTAGCGCCCGACAGGCAGCTCACAGTGACCTTCTCCTTGTTCAGCCTGGTGAGCAGGATATCAGTGTGCCTGATGATAGAGTCACCTATTACAAGTGTATCAGGTGTGTTGTTTAGCCTTAAGGGCTGTGACAGTTCAGCACACTGGCTTTGTGAGCTATGTGTTTCACGTGTTTTGTTTTGGGGTAGCGGTTGCTTGGTTGTCTGCTTTGGAGGTCTCTGTTGCTTAGGCAGATTTTTATTTAGAGCCTCCGAGTATGTTTTTGTGTGTTTATGTGTTTGGTTTGCTGTTGTGGTAGGCCTATGTGAGACTGGAATTGTAGTGAGTGTGATTTCCTTCTCCTCCTGACTGGTTACACCAGTAGTGTGTTGAGAGAGCTTAGCCTCCAGTTTGGCTATATGGTTGCATCTCTCACATGTGTTGGAATTTGTTGGGAGGAGGAGAGGGTTGTCTGTGTACATGAGGCAATTGTAACATTGCTTCAAGATTCCCAGATTCACCAGCTGGACCGGAGAGGAGATTGACAACTGACCTTTGGACATGCTAGAATAGTATAGGGAATTCCTTTATAATTGAAAAAAGGGCCAGTGGGGAACAAGGTACTCAAGGGGAGTTTGTGAGGGTCTAGTGCTTTTAATTTTTTAGTGCTGACTTATATAATTGCTTTAGTGAGCAAGTGCCAGGCTTTAGAGTAGGAATAGGGTGTTTATTATGAGAACTAGATCAGTTCTAAGGGAAAAGTGAAGAGCAGACTTTGTGGAGCCGAGAACGGTTTAAACCCAATTAAGCAGCGTTGCCCGATGCTGTGCTATGCACAAAATCGAGCAAAGCCGCGCTAAAGCGGGTTTTATACAGGGGGGACTTGAAAGAGCTAGAAATTGGCCCAAAATGACCAATAGAATACCAGATTCTTGTGCTGGGAACACTCCTCCAGGGATAGACAGGCTGCTCTAAGCTCCCCACTGCCACTGGTGAACAAAGAAGCCTCCCTTTATCCAAGAAAGGAAATGGGCAACACAGGAACTTTCCAAAAGTCCAGAATACAGCAAAGCCTGTATTTGGGCTAGGAAACAAGGATATTTTTTTTCTTCTTTTTTTGCAACAAACAGCAGGAAAATGCAATAAATATGTAACACGGGCTAGTGCATTTGAGTGTGCAGCCTCAACAGGTAAATGCAACAAACAGGGCAAACTTTAAAAGTGCAGGTGCAAAAACAACTTTAAACAGTTTAAAACAGTTCGAGAAGCAGAAATACTTGCAGTTTAGCTAGATCGGACAGTCGCCCAGGTAGTAGAAGCAAAAAAACACTTTTATCAGGTTAGCAGTCGCTCTTTTAGCCTCTCTGCTGCTAGCACCACTCTGCAGGACCACGAGGAGCTTGGATGAGTAGTAACAAGGGCAAAAACCGCGCCAAAGCGGGTTTTATACAGGGGGACTTAAAAGAGCTAGAAACTGGCCCAAAACGGCCAATAGACTACCAGATTCTTGTGCTGGGAACGCTCCTCCAGGGGTAGATAGGCTGCTTTAAGCTCCCCACTGCCACTGGTGAACAAAGAAGCCTCCCTTTATCCAAGAAAGGAAATGGGCAACACAGGAACTTTCCAAAAGTCCAGAATACAGCAAAGCCTGTATTTGGACTACTCTAGGTCAGGAAAGACGGGAAACAAAGATCATTTTTTTTTTTCTTTTTTGCAGCAAACAGCAGGAAAATGCAATAAATATGTAACACAGGCTAGTGCACTTGAGTGTGTAGCCTCAACAGGTATATGCAACAAACAGGACAAACTTTAAAAGTGCAGGTGCAAAAACAAAAACAAGTGTAGATTCTTCCAGTATTGCATAAGACAGGAGTGGCTGCAGAATGTGTGGAGGTTGTTAGTAAATATATTGAATAGAAAGGGTCCCAGAATAGAGCCCTGGGGGGCTCTCATTTGGATAGGTAGGAAGGGGGAGCAGGAAGTGTGCCATCTGACAGACTGCAGCCTGTTGGTAAGGTAGCTGGAGAACCAGCAAAAAGAGGAAGTTGAGAGGTTTAAATTAGTTTTGTTAGTAGCTTAGGGTCAGATACCATATTGAAGGCTTTAGAGAGGTCTAGAAATAGACAAGATACTAGTTGGTTGTTGTCTCTAGCCTCCGTAAAAGTATGAGTAAAAGACAGAAGGACGGTAGCAGTACTGTGGTTTGACCAAAACTCATGTTTAGCAGTAGTCAAAAGGTTTTCATGGATTAGTAGTTTGAGAAGCTGAGTGTGTATGAATTTTTTGAGGATGTTTGAAAGTTAGGAAAGAATGGCTATGGGTCTGAAATTGGAAGGGTCAGTAGAGTTTCCTCCGTTATGTAGCGGTATTGTATAGAATGATTTTCAGATGTTGGAGTCTGTGGCTTCTTGAATTGATCTATTTACTAGTATAGAAATAGGGTAGGCTACAGAGTCTGCAGCAAGCTTGAGAAAGAGATGAGGTTGGTTATCAGTAGAGGGAGAACATGGTTTTAGTTTCTGCAGGAGTGATTTAATGTAGGCAGTGGGGACTGGTTTTGCTGTAAAAGACAAACAGACGTACATTTAAACTAATGGAAAATGTATGTCAAATGGCCAAATGGACTACTGATGTCAACAAAACTTGACATGTCTAAAACACACATACACAGTAATGGTCAATCACATCGCATCAACCTGCATAAGCAAATAAGTTAAAAATTGCAATCACATACTCATATACTGTCATGCAAATGTCCTTTAAAGAAATGCATGTGCATGTCAACCACACTGCTCATTATGGAGCACAAGACACCCAGTGAGCATCAGCATTACACCACTGAATGCTCAGTTGTCAAAGGTACATTTCTGTGTTAGTATGTACCTGATCATGTGCACAAACATGTTAAAATCATAATGTGTACAACTATTTCTGTGAAGTACACAGCAATATCACTTCATTATGGGTATGAAAATGTTAAATACAACAAAAATGTTGTAATGTACTGTGAAAGAATGTGCAATCTCTAATATTGTGAACAGAATAATGTTTTCTTGCTGTTAGATGAAGTCAGATAAGGAGGACTGCATATAGACTGGATATACCTATATCTGATGCCACATGGCATCAATACTGACAAACCATGACACAGCACCATATCATGAGAGTGGGACATCATGACACCTGTCATCCAAAACCATGTGGAATGACGTGTCTGCATGTTACACATACCTGATATGGCAAAACAGGCATCCAAAGCATATGACACTGTTAAGTGTTAGATTATGTACAAAATATTCTGCCAGTTTCCCCAATAATACACGTTTACAGGTTGCCTGTTACAGCATTATCAACGGGTTAACTGCCTCAATGCATGGACAGTTGAATGTGTGTGGACAGTGTAATGCATACCTCTCAACCTCTTAGCACAAAAATCTAGACAAAGCCAGAAATAATGGGAGAACAATGACACAAAAGTAGGGACAAATTGCAAATATTGCTCTTATAGACTTAGAACGTTACTAAAATAAAAGGCTTTGTGTTAGCATGCTTTTTCTGAAAGATATGACTGAAACACAAATGTCTGTCATTATTAAGTGACTTCAGTCCTCAATGATTTGCCAGAAAACCACAAATTTAATGAGGCAAAAATCTGGACATTTGAGAGCTATGCAGGGTAATGTGTTAATTTGTGTCATGCATACACTGAAGCCAAAGTACATGTCACACAATAACACCACATAAGCATGACAGATACATGGTGTACATACACAAGAGTACATATATAGTCCAATCAATTAAATGTCAGTCACCATGTTGGCAGCAAAACACAAGAGAGCCTACAGACAATACTAACTGAACAGAGGGACCAGACTGATGTGGATCAGACTCACAAATGATCTCATGAGTTATCATCCTGAATGAATCCCACATGGAACATGCCATCTCATCCAAGGTCTGCATCATGCCCCTCATCTGTGCTCAGAACACATCAGTCATGTCCTCCTTGCTCTCCTCCTAAAAATCATCTTTATCATGGCCATGGCAATATCTTCTCTGGGGTGCAGGCAGGATGTCTGAGCAGGGGTGGGTCCAGGCTCCTCATTATCATCATCATCATCATCATCATCATCATCACCATCTTCTTCAGATGATTTGGGCAGCAGCCTTGCATGTGTACATCATCATTGTATTCGGATTGGCAAACAACCTCGGGTACCATGCTCTGTAAAGATGAATTCCAAAACACAACAGAAAAGAAAACAAAATGTCTGTCAGACAAAACACTCCCATGAAAATCAGAGCACAACACAATAGCCTTATGATGAAAATTTACATAGGGTCTGAGACACGTCCATTATGGACAGAGTTACCCATGGTCCTATATCTCATACTTCTAAAAAGGAAAACTGTATTCTTTACTGAACAAATCCATATACACACACACACACACACATGCGGTATTACTTTTGTAAAAATATATGGATGGTCAGCAATAATTTTTTACTGCCTGCATTCAATGATGTAGATAAGTGGACACAACATGCCATTGTATAAATGTGAGAAAGGTATTGGACACTGTTGTAGACAATAGACACACCATATGACAACCATCTGAGATAGGCAGCACGATATTTGGTTGAACACACATCACGATAATGAGTACAAAACTAAATCAGTGTGATATGTTCAATCAAAATAACTGTAGACTTATCAGTATGTAATATATATCTGTTAATAATAGTATTGTATGTGAACAACTGTATGCATTCTCTTCAGAAACATTCAGGAATCAGAAGGCTTACAAAACAAATGTTTTGGAACATGTTTGCTGAATATGAACTGCTGCTATCAAATAAGTACCTGCACTAGTGACAGTCAACTAAGCCTATAATAAAACAACCAAGGGGTTGGAAACAGAAACTAAGCCAATGTTGACTTCTAGGGTGTGATCATTATGCACTTCAGCTATCAAATGTGTACCCGCTCATGTGACAGTGAACTTAGCCTATAACAGTGTTTTAAATAAAATAACCAAGGGGTTGGAAACAGAAACTAAACCAATGTTGACTTGCAGGGTGCGATCATTATGAACTACAACTATCAAATGGTTTCACGATCAAGTGACAATCAACCTAGCCTATAGCAATCTTTTTAAAATAAAACAACCTAGGGGTTGGAGACAGAAATATTACAAATGTTGACCTGCAGGTTGTGCTCATTATGAACTGCTGCTATCACATGAGTACCTGCTCAAATGACAGTCAACTAGTCTATAGCAGTGTTTTTACAAACACACACGTGGTGTGTGAGGTAGGTTCAGTTCCAAAATTGAATTGAAAGCCATACCACACAGTCAGCAAACAGTAGTGATAACACTGTCAAGGCAGACCCCTATTCACTCTGTGAATAGGAAGGCTATGCATAACAGATCAAGCATCAGAAAACCCAGCCAGACATACAAATATGCCAAATCATGCATCATAACCAATACTCACAGCACATACACTTGCAGATAAAACATTCACCTTAAAACCTGTTGTCAGATGCACACAATAAATTGCCATTTAGGTTGTGGGTGGTTTGCTAAAACACTTGTGCTGACAAAACGATCCAACCTACAAGATACATCAACACTATAAGTTTTATACACAGTTGTAATGACAGCTACTTTTTGCTGATTTCGGTTAACTTACTAATGCATGATGGGCATTTCTGCATTCTAAACAATAAACATGCATTTTGGGAAAAATACAGGCCCAAAAACAGTTAAATATGCATCTCAGTTCACAATAGATATAAAATGTACAACATACCTCTCTCCCTCAACTGCTCTTCAAGCCTATGCATCTACTCGATGTACATTCCTCTGCTCCAACTACAGTCCTTGTCGTCCGACATTTCCTCAAATAACAAGGACAAACATTTCACAACACATGTTGTAGACTGTTATTCTAAAAAGTGCTAGATAAGCACAATATGCAATTGACATTGTAACAGTCAGATGTTGTCATTTTTGAGAACAGATTAGAGAAGATAAGATTCAAACCTGCATACACAACCTATACCCAAACTCTAAATAAGAAGCCTATCAAAATACATAACTCATCTTACCTGTAAACGTATACTTTCCATTCTGTGAAAAGAGTGAATCTGATGACATCATTCTGATGGCAGATGGTCTAATAAGAATGATCTTGACTTAGGATTGCAAACTATGAACATGTACTGTTCATGTAGCTAACCTGTTTTAAATTCAATTCGTCAGTACTGTGTTCTGAAAAATTAACAGTAATTGAGATAATCAATTCCTCAGACAGCTTGACAGTGTCACATGACATGCATCTTCTGTGAACAGGGCCATAACTGTTGCTATACCTTATGGACACAGGAAGGTATGTGTGAGGACCGTTATTCCTTGTTAAATTGCAGATCACTAGTTAAATACATACATCTTCCCTGCCCTTCCTTGCAACTGTTAGTGTGCCCATCATAGTCCCTCAAAATTTATAGGTTGATTCTTTTCTGCCATCAGCTTCAGTATTTCATGGCAAAATAGTCATTCATTGCATTTAAAAAGTTTACAATGCTAACCTAAAACTGCTCAGGCATATAATAGGATTTATCAAGATGTACTGTCCTCATTGTTAAATGGCTGATGTTAATGGAATGTTATGGATTACAGATATATCAGCAGGAATTCAATGAATAACCAAGTTATTCACAACAATGCTCAAAATATACATTAGTGGCAGTAAGTATAAAATTCTTTGTTAAAAGAATGCTATGGATATATCAGATCATTATAAGAATTTAAGATAAATGTGTCTCCTTTCAAGACCTGAACACACAGCCCACAAAATGTAGACATGCTGGCCTGCGTCCTTAAAGGCTACTCAAGAGGAAACAGGTAATGGTCTACAAACACTTTTGTTCAACAACTGCTGTTGTTAGGCCATTATGGATTACGGCGTTATTCTTAGAAACACTAGATCAGTGATTTACCATTCACAGCATATAAACCTTAATATACACTATTGCAATCATACCTCTCAACCTGGAAACATCAAAAATCTGGACAAGGCCCATGGAAAATAGGTACAAATATGTACGCTGATTTACATCAAATTTGCATACATAATTATGTAACCACACCCACTCGTGTGGAATTGTGGGATATCAACTTTCAAACACAAACCAAAGAACTATATGGCTTGGCACCAGAGTCCCCCCACAGCCATTCCAATATCATAGGTTCATAGGTTCATAGGTAGATACTAGGCTATCTGCCCTAGGGCATTTATAAGCCTAGCCAGAGTGTATTTGGCTTCCACCTCCCTATTAGATTAGCCTACTGTGCCTCTGTAAAGTAGGTCACAGAAGGTACCCTTTTAAGATTAGTTTACTGTGCCACTGTCTAGCAGGGACACAGAAGAGATCCCAGGGGTGAATTTGCGATTTCCCATCCACGCATCCAGATTTCGCTTGAAGAGGGTCAGCAAGGGGCTATGTCTAATATGAATTGGGATTCTATTCCAGAGTGAGGGGAGCCTCTGGGAAATGAATCTATCCCTCCAGCATGTCCTATTTATTTTTATGCTGAGGTTTAGATCCCTGGAGCGTGTAGCTCTAAGGGACTTGGATTTTTTGAGGTGGAGCATGTCCATTAATTCTGGGTTTGACATGGCTTTGTACGTCAGGCATAGATCGCCTCTGAGTAGGCGGTAAGCAACTGAGTAGAGCTGGAGTTTCTTTAGTCGAGCTGCATAGGACATCTGTTTGTAGCCCATGATCCTCTTGGTGAGGTACTTTTGGGGTCTCTCCAGTTGCTGCAGGTGTCGGGTAAGGTACATCCCAAAAGTGCATTGTATTCAATTATAGACCTGATGAGTGATGAGTAGAGGGGCACAATGACCATTCTTGATCTAGATGCGAACCCTTTCATGATAAGGTGGGCTATATAGAAGGTCTTTCTAACCACTTTGGCAAATGTGATTATCAAAGGAGAGATTACTATCTACATTGGTCCCCAAATCTCTAATTACTTCTTCCGTACTTAATGGATTACCACCTATGTGGTAATTTGTGGGCACCTTGTTTTTCCCAAAGGGGATGACTATGCACTTTTTAGCATTTAGCTTGAGGCCGTGGCTCTGGCACCAAGCATCCATCTCTGTGAGACCCTTTTGGAGGAAGCTTGTGTCAGCCAGAGATTCGATTATGGCCCCCAGTTTGCAGTCAGCCATAACTCCCCTATGTTAGCCTGAACCTCAGAGAAGTATATACCAAACAAGAGAGGTCCCAGAACTGAGCCCTGTGGGATGCCACTTGTAACTGGTTTGGATTCGGACATGGCACCTGTGATTCTGACCATGTGGGTTCTATCTCTGAGCCAGTTTGCAACCCATCTTGTGATATAGGGGTTGATATTTAAACTGGTAAGCTTATTTATGATGCCCGAGTGGGGTATTGTGTCGAAGGCTTTTGCAAAGTTCAGGTAGGCTGTGTGGACTACCTTGCCCTCATCTATGGCTTTGGTAACTGTTTCAAAGAAATCAACTAGGTTTAAGAGGCAAGATCTGCCCTTAACAAAGCCGAATTGGGTAGGGTCCAGTGTCTGGAGGCTCCCAATGTCTTTGTTTATGAGTTCCATGATAATACACTCCATAGCTTTAGAGACCAGACTAGTCAGGCTTATGGGGTGATAGTTTCCAGGGTCCGTTGTGGCACCAGTTTTGTGGAGTGGGACCACTATAGCTGCAAGCCATTCTTTGGGTACATATCCTGTAGTAAGGCTAAGTTTGAACAGTGACGTAATGTGAGGGTTCAGTTGGAGCTCATGTAAGACACAGCCTGGGACACCGTCTGGTCCCATGAATGCTGTGTTTTTTGCTTTGGAGAGGGCAGCTTTCACCCATGCATCTGTGATGTCAGGGAGGTTACATTCAGTTGGGATAGGCATTTGCTCCTTTGGGGGGAGGGGGGAAGCTTGCACTGAATCTGTCTGCCAGGATGTTGGCTATGTCTGTAGGTTCTGTATATTTTGTACTGTTATGCAACAATTCAGAGCATATCTGGGAGGTTCTGCCCATGTTCCTGACATAACTAAAGAAGGCCTTGTGATTATCTTTATTGTCTAGGGCAATTTTAGGTTCATAGGTTCATAGGTTGGTACTAGGCTATCAGCCCTAGGGCCTATACAAGCCTAGCCATAACAATTCCCTGGCTATTTCTTCCCACACTATTTACTTCCCTGGACCCCTGTCTAGCAGGGCAACTGATGTGATCCCCAGGGTGAATTTCCTTTCTCCCATCCAATCATCAAGGTTCCTTTTGAAGAGGACCAAAGAGGCACTTTGCTTGACATGTATGGGCAATCTATTCCAGAGTCAGGGGAGTCTCTGGGTCAGGAACCTATCCCTCCAGCATGTTTTGTTTATTGTGATGACACGGTTTAGATCCCTGGAGCATGTGGCTCTGAGGGATTGGGATTTCTTTAAGTGTAGCATGTCCAACAGCTCTGGGTTTGACATGGCCTTGTATGTTAAGCAAAGATCGCCTCTGAGTAGACGATATTCGACAGAGTATAGCTGGAGTTTTTAAGGCGGTCAGCGTAGGGCATCTGCTTTCTCTTTCGAAGCTGGCCTTTGATGATTTTATGAGGGATCAAAGTTTCTTGCTAATACTGATCAGAGATGCCTTCCTTTTTTGGGATTTTGCTCTGTTATGTAGTAGCTTCCTCCTTCTGTTGTATAGCTTATTTATGGCCGGGGTCCACCAGACTGGTCTCCTGTTTTTCAAGGAGTGAGTCTTGGTTTTATTTGGGATAGCACAATCCATGCATTCCTGCAGGTGCTCATAGAATGCATTTGTAAAGGATTCTGCGGATTGGGCTGTATTATCCTCTGGCCCAGGGGCTTTGAAGGATTCCACCTCAGTCTTGAGAAGTGCAAAGTTGGCTTTTGAGAAATTCTTTACAGTGATTTCCTTGGCTGGGGGTGGGGATGGGATATGGATGTCCAGGGAAATCTGTTTATGGTCTGATCTTACCAATGAGGGGTTTACCTCTGGTGTGGAACATAGAGTCCCCATGTTGGTGATGACCAGGTCCAATATATTGTTATCTCTTGTGGGAGTGGTGACCAGTTGTTCCATTGCATTAGAATTTATAAATTCAAGGAACCATTGGGTGAGGGTGTTTGGGCTTGAGTAGTTTTCCCAGTTAATGCTTGGGTAGTTGAAGTCACCCAATAACATAGTGTTTGGAGAGACCTTCATATTCTCCAGTGTTCTCAGGAATGCCAAGTGGGGTTCCTGTAATAGGGAGGGTGTTCTGTAGCAGGCTACAAACTGAAAGGCAGTTTTGCCCGCTGTTAGTTGCACATGGATGGTTTCCGATGCTTCATGCAGTGCCACTAACCTGGAGGTGTAGGTATCTTTGAATATAGATACTCCCCTCCTTTTGTGCTTCGGTCCGAGTTTTGGGGCCGAAACGCATGGTATGAGTTATAACCTGGCAGTGCTGGGGTGCTCTCAGGAGCCTTGAACCAGGTTTCTGTTACTGCGCAGACATCGATTTTCTCCATATTGAGGAGAGCCTCGAGTGCGTGCATCTTGAGGTTTAGACTTCTGGCATTGAGTAGCATTACCTTTAGTTTTTTTATCCTTGGGTTGTCTATGGAGGTGGGTTTGTCCTTTGAGCCTTGCCTAATAAAGGCACTATGGGGGTGGCAAGAGCCTTGGCCAGTATACGAAAGCCTAAGGGTGACAGGTGCAAGCTGTCCCTAGCGAAGCAACATGACTTGTTGAGCATGTCATCCCAGGCTGACAGACACTGGATCCCCTTTGAATGACACCAATACTTTAGCCAATTGTTGAAACTGATCATTTTGTCTTTATACTGTGGCATCATTCTTGGTGAGGGCAATATGCTACTCAAGGTCAGGGTCATACCAGCCTGAGCTACATGGTCAGAGAGCTCCTCTATGTCTCTTTTCATGTAGTCCAGGGAGGTACATCTCAGGTCATTCACGGCAACATGTACAATGACGGAGTCATACTTGTACTTGCTTTGGAGTGACCTGAGTGCTTGCGTTATGTGGCGGATCCTGGCACCTGACAGGCAGCTTAAAGTGACCTTCTCCTTGTACAGTCTGGTGAGCGGGACGTCAGTGTGCCGGACAACAGAGTCCCCTATAACAAGTGTATTCAGTGTGTTGATTGGCCTTAAGGGCTGTGACTGTGAGGCACACTGATTTTGTGAGATATGTGATTCATGGGTATTGTTGAGGGGTGGCTGTTGCTTGGATATCTGCTTAGGAGGTCTTTGCTGTTTAGGCAGATTTTTATTTAGAGCATCCGAGTATGTTTTTGTGTGTTTATGTGTTGGGTATGCAGATACAATAGGTCTGTGTGAGACGGGATTTGTGGTGTGGGTGGTTACCTTTTCGTCCTGACTGACTGTGCCAGTCTTGGGTTGAGAGCGCTCTGCCTCCAATTTGGCTGTGTAACTGCATCTCTCACATGTATTAGAGTTTGTTGGAAGGAGGATAGGGTTGTCTGTGTACATAAAGCAATTGTAACATTGCCTCAAAATTCCCAGATTCACTAGCTGGACTGGAGAGTAACCTTGAAACTGACCCTTGGACATACCAGATTAGTATAGGGAACTGTTTTTTTACTGATCAGATTAGGGAAGGGAACTGATTTTTCACTCGATCAGGAAGGACCAATCGGAAGCTTAATACTTATGAGAAGTCAAGGAGGGTGTAGTGCTTTAGTTAGTTAGTGTTTCCTTATAAGAGCTGAGCAAGTGCAGGGCTTTAGAAAGAGAATAGAGTGATTACTTTGAGAGTTTGAACAGTTCTAAGGGAAAAAGTGAAGAGCACACTTTGTGGAGCCTGGAATAGTTTAAACCTGTTTAGGCGGCGCTGCCCGACGCTGCTCAGTGCGCAAAACCGTGCAAAAAGAGAGTTGTAGGGTTTTAAGAGAGAGAAATCAAGAAGTTTAGAATTGACCCAAAATGGCCAATAAAACTACAGCTTCTAGGTAGTAACCACTCCTCCAGGGACAGGCAGGCTGTTCAGTGTTAACCACTCCCACTGGTGAACACAGAGACTTCCCTTTAGCCCAAGCAAGCACCGGCCTTCTAGAAACTTCCAAACAGTTCAGAACAGCAAATCTGTAACTGAACTTTCTTAACTTTCAGAAAGTGGGAAAAAGCAAGATTTTTTTTTTTTCTTTTTGTTGTAGTTTAAAGGTAGCAGAGATATACAAGCAGCAAAATAATCACAACAGTGCAATAAATGACCCCACACTTGAGTGCTAGGCCAAAATCAGGTAAAATGCAGTTTTTAGAGAAAAAAACAATTTTAAATTAAGTGCAACACAGGAAATGCAGTAAACAGGCTCTATATGTGTTCCACGTACTGTTACTGTTACAGATATAAATGTTAGCAAGTCGGAAAATGCCAAGAAATAGGCGGCAAAGCAGTAAAACTTAACAAAAAATCAGAAGAAAATACTTAAAATCACAAAAGTGGCTCCTTTTTTTCTCTCAGCGTTTTCTCCCCTTGGTAGGTGCTTCAGCAACAACTAGCAAGCCTGAAAAGATGCCAAAATCACGAGGCAGCTGGGTTTTAAGAGAGACAGATCAAGGAGTTTAGAACTGACCCAAAATAGCCAATAAAAAAACAGCTTCTAGGTAGTAACCACTCCTCCAGGGACAGGCAGACTGTTCAGTGTTAACCATTCCCACTGGTGAACACAGAGACTTCCCTTTAGCCCAAGCAAGCACTGGCCTTCTAGAAACTTTCAAACAGTTCAGAACAGCAAATCTGTAACTGAACTTTCTTAACTTTCAGAAAGTGGGAAAAAAGCAAGATTTTTGTTTTTTGTTTTGTTTTTTTTTTCTTTTTGTTGTAGTTTAAAGGTAGCAGAGACACACAAGCAGCAAAATAATCACAACAGTGCAATAAATGACCCCACACTTGAGTGCTAGGCCAAAATCAGGTAAAATGCAGTTTTTAGAGAAAAAAAACGATTTTAAATTAAGCTCAACACAGGAAATGCAGTAAACAGGCTCTAGATGTGTTCCAAGTACTGTTACTGTTACAGATATAAACTTTAGCAAGCCGGAAAATGCCAAAAAAACCTATTACCTGACTGTTTTGTTCCATTTATCATTAACACTATTGTGTGCATATATACTGCTTTACTTCTGCAATGATTATTTGGATTTGATTTTTGCATTTTATAGCACAGTGTACAAACATGAATAGGTATCTGCTAAATAAAGCAATACTGTCTCAAAATAAAAAAAACAGACTTGGCATGTGCCCTTTAACAAGTCATGATTTAAACCAATGTGGCAGTATGAAATGTAAACCAGAAGCAGGAAGGGGTACTGAAACTGAGGATAATGCTATTTATGAAAAAAGGCTATACTTTCAGCAGTTTACAAATTAATCAAATGAATCTTTTACTCTGTAGCCACTAACAAAGCAACAATCATTATAAAATAGGCATGCACAGTCTGAGCTTAACCAGACATGCAAATCACAACTATAAAGGTAACTCCGAGCATCATTTCCTTAATACTGTATAAAGGAGATGAATGAAACCTGTTGTAAATCATTGATACAATAATAAAATGGATGTATTAAACAGAACAGGTGTAATGCTGCAGTTCAAGAGTGGGAGACAGTGAGACAGAGGAAACTTCCTGTAGTTAGCTGAAAATCATAGACACTGATATTAGGTTGTCTGGGATTCAGTCAGGAAGTTATCCCACCGCTAGTGCTCTTTGAACAGCTGCTTCTAAGTATATGTACTCTGTGCAGCTTTCTGTCTTTAATACACACAGACATCAATATATAGATATCAATACCTGTTAGAGTGTGCTCAACAATATACTAAGGTTGAAAGTAACTTTGCTACAATTATGCAATATAAATAAGGTATAAGATAAAGCTTGCTTAAATGTAGAAATAGAGTTTAGTAATATGTAATCAGCATCCATACTAAATTACCATGGCTTGGAAAAGGAATCTGCTGAATGGACATTTTTCCCTTACAGACTTAAAAACAGGATGTATGCAAGAGCAAAAAATGCAAAATCTGCTTTTAAAGAATGGACAATGACACTGTGACAATGTATTTCCTCAAAAAATATGTTTTTCTGCATGGAAAACAGGACATGTTTATCAGCATTGGCACAGGAACAGATGTTCTTATACAAAGATCCAAATAAAATACAGGATGTTCACACTGTCAGAAAAGCTGGTCTCTTACAATGTGTTTCCTCAAAAACATGTTTTTCTGCATGGAAAACAGGACACTGTTATCAGCATTGGCAAAAGAACAGATGTTCTTATACAAAGATCCAAATAGAATACAGGATGTTCACACTGTCAAAAAAGCTGGTCTCTTACAAGACATTCTTAAACAAGGAAGCTTAGTATTGTTTCTACAGGATGAGCAATTCTCCAAAATAGAATATCAAGAGGAAATGTATATGTTTATGCATGACTAAAAAGTGTATATAAAGAGCTGTATAAATCCAGTTATGTTAGAGGTATGGTAGGGACTCATTTGTCCTAAGGTAAATGTTATATCTCTCACATCATCTGTACTATATGAGAAGTAAAGTTGGAACAGTACTTTAAGCTGCAACGTTGTTCCGTTTGGTTTATTATAAAAAGTTATTTGTTACTGCTCTCTAAAGTTGATGCTGCAAAGTATATTCTCTCATCAGTGTATATTCTGCAAGTTTCTGTATGCAACAGACTGTGAATGCAAATATAACCAGACTTTGAATTTTAGCAGAATCCAGCCAGCAAGACTGAGTGTCTTAAGACCACTTCAAATCCATCACACCAAGCAGTAAGCAGCTCCATGTAATTTTTCAATGGCAAGCTAGCCTGCATTTGAACCTACAATCTGCATTCAAACACAGGAGGAGTGATGGTAAGCCCTGCAGAGGGTCACTTCAGTTAAATTGCAGTAACTAACATTTGTACGTATGTGTAAATCCTAAACAGAAGTATTCCAGTTTATGCAGCTTGCAGTAGTACAGTTTTTTAGAAGTCTACATCTGGAGTGAGACTGAAGTGCCAGTCGCAGTGCCATAACTTCGCTAAGAAAAGGTGGATATCCACTAGCCCAGCAGTCCGCTGCCTGTTGTGCTTTCCCAGCTTCTCGAGTGACTTTGAAAAATTTCCAGCCATCTGCAACAACAGCCTGATCACCTGTTTTCTTGCTCACTGGTAAGACTTTTTTCTACGTCACATTTTTTTTTTAGTATGGATGCTATCAGGCAGAATTCTAGCAAATGTAAGCCAAGTTTTACTCTTAATGTAGCAGAACAACCAGATAAAATATAGAGTAAATTGTAATGTTGGTATACACAACACATTAGTAAGTGTAAAACCTTGTTAGGGCAAGTTGACATGCCAGCATTATGTAAGTGGATTGTAACATTTGATTGGTATTTGCAACAAAAAATGACGTATATCGTAGTAAATGTTTATTGTGTGATTCAAAGGAAACTGCATTTTGTGTAATATGCCATAAACAAGTATTGCATGATATTGCTAAAAAAATAGACTGTGCAGACAGATCTGTTCATTGTAAAGAATTAATTAAGGGTACACAGTTTTCATTATATCCAGATGTAAAGCAGTTATGTCCTGTCAGTACATTAATTTCTGAATTACAACAGCAATCAAATCTGTTATTGACAGAGTCCCCTGTAGATCTTGTAACTCCCTTTAAAAATTATGTACAAGCATGGAATGATGCCACAGCTACACATACAGATGAGGACAGAAACAAAGCTTATGATACATTGATGGAAGACTTTAATAAGTTTTTAAAAGAGAAACAAAATGAATTTAAAATGTTCAAAACTGACATCCAAGATCTCTGTCAAAAGTGCATAGGAGCTCTGCAGTCAACAGAGGAATCCAATAACAGGTATCATAGATCCCTTAAACACTTACAGGTAGCAATGACAGACCTTAAACAGCATCTGAAGGAAAAGGAAGAAGAATTAGATGAATTAACAGAGACTAACCTCCAAAATACTATTTTGATATCCCAGCTTAAGGAAGAGTTAAAAAATACAAAACCAGTCTAAATTATAGAACAGGGACAGGGAACCACTACAGATTTATATACACAGTCTAGATTATTACAGAGTTTACCACAGTGGAATGATAAAAAAGGCATATTTTATAACATGCTTACATTTGAAGAATGGGTGGCATATACAGCAGGATCTGATATATGGACAGATGCATTACTTAGATGTTTCTGGATTTTCATTCCCAAATGTTTTAAAACTTTCATACAATTAAAACAAGATGATTATCAGTTGAACACTAAAGTAGGACGTATGACAGCCATTTTAATGGCATTTACACAAGGGCAGCCTCTCACAGCCAAATTATTAGATAATTTTAAAATTACTATCACAGATAAATTAATGGAACAAAGTGATCATTTTAGACTTGCATTTCAAATCATATATAAAAAAACAGACAGAGACATGGGAAAAAGAGACATACAAAACAGTTAATACATTGCTTCTTAGAACAAGTCAAAGGGGTTCCAGGGGATATTAAATGTATCTACGAAGAAAATTCTGATACCCTCACTGATATGGTACAAAAACTAATGAGGGGACAGACTATGGGCGATGATGGGACTTTATACTCACACCATATCTTTGCATTTGAAGATAATAGTGAGCCATTTGAAGTAATTGGTGAAGTCAAAAACAGGGGAAGGCAAAGATGGTGTGACCAACCACCAGCAGAAAGAGCAGTGTCAGCACCACCAGCTCCTGCCTCTATGCTTGTAGTACCAGGATCAAGCACAGGTAATGAGCAAAAGGCACCAACATGCTTCTTTTGTAAAAAATAGGACACGTTAAGCAAAATTGTGATCATTACAAAGCCTGGCGCAAAAAGAAGGAAGAACAGGGAGTGTTTCTATAAAGAGAGCAAACAAATTTACAAGAAAAGTCAGAAAAGCAGGATTATGTACAAAAACCTTACAATATTAGTAAAAACAGTTATAAGAGCCATCAATATACAGGAAAAGGGAAAGTATGCCCGGTAGATTTTCAAACAGTTTCACCTGTAAATCCAAAACATTTGATAGAACAGGCAGAAGGAATAGCTAGGCAACAGTTAAAAAAAGAGATTGAAAAAACTAAATATGTAGATCATTCAGACACAGAATAAGATGACAAACAAAAACATGAGGTATGTCATATTGCATTTGATAATAAAGGAGAGGATGAGTGGATTTCCTTACAATAGGGATGTGCCCCCCCCCCCACTCTGGTATCTTTCCTGACTACCTTTAAAAAGGGTCGAGATGGACGAACACTGATTGATATTTGGGTAGAGGGGTCACTGTGGAAAAATGTCTTAATAGACACAGGAGCAGCAGTATCTGTCACAAACAGACAGTTACCAGTAAATCCTATAAAAAAGGTTTGCATTTCAGCATTTAATGGCACAGGATGCTATGCAGTGAGTAGACAAAATGTGGACATAAAGTTTAGTCAAGAGGGACAGATATGGAAGGGTGTATTTTTAATGCATCCATCTTGCACAAATACCATTATTGGTATGGACATTCTAGGACCTTTAGGCATAGTAATTGATTTACCTAATGAAATTCTGTAGATGGGAGACAAACAACAAAGAGAGGAAGAGCAAAATACAGGTTGCTATGCAATCTCTCTACCTGACAAACCTGAAAAACCTACAGGCTATATAAATACAGACAGTGAGGATGTATGGAAGCATTTACAACAGCAATTCCCAAATCTATGGTCCAAGGGTCCCAGTGATTGTGGGAAACTAGAAAGCCCAGTAGGAATAGGAAGTGATCAGGACTATATACCACCTTTTCAAAAACAATATCCTATTCCTAGGGAAGCAGAAGAACATATGGAAAATGTATTGCAGAATGGGAAAGAGAAGGGATTATACAAAAAGGCTACAGTCCTACAAATTCACCAATCTGGCCAGTTAAGAAAAAAGATGGTAGTTATTGTCTTGTTATTGATTTACGAAAGGTTAATCAATATACCACTCCTAGAGCACACTTGATTCCAGGAGTCCCAGAGTTGGCTGCACATATTAAGCCACAAAGTAAGTGGTTTACAGTCAGGAGCGGCCTTAGGTCAACTGGTACCCTAGGCATAACAGCTCCACAGCGCCTCCCACCACACTATCTGGTGCCCCCAACCTGGTCTTCCTACATCAAATAAATACTAGAAAAGCGCCTCTGCTAGAGTGGTGCCCTAGGCGGCTGCCTAGTTGGCCTATGCCTAAGGCCGGCTATGTTTACAGTAATAGATTTAGCAAATAGCTTTTTTGCAGTGCCACTCAGGAAAAAAGATTGGCCAAGATTTGCCTTTACATTTAATAACCAGCAATATGTTATGACAAGGTTACCACAAGGGTTTCAAAACAGTCCAGTTATTTTTCATCAGACAGTAGGATCCATTCTACAACATTTGGAAAAGGATGATTCAGTAATACATTACATTGATGATATTTTAATTCAGTCAGAAACAGTAGAGGAGCATGTACGGCTTCTTAAGAGAGTTTTTCATACTCTACAGCAAGCAGGGTTTAAGGTTAAAAGTGAAAAAATTCAGTTTATGATACAAAAAGTTAAGTTTCTAGGTACTATTATAAAACCAACAGGAAGATCTCCTTGCCCTGTACGTGTACAAGGCATTTTACAAATGGAAAAGCCACTGACTATAGCAGACTTACATAAATTCATGGGAATCATGAATTACAATAGGGAATTTATAGAGGATTATGCAGCCGTGGCTGCTCCTATACAAAATGTTACATGAACAAAAGAACTCCACCTTTTAGAGTGGGGATCTCATGAAGAGGAGGCATTTTCACAGATAAAAATAAAACTAGCACAAGCTACAGAACTAATAGCGCCCACTCCAAGGTTACCATTTGTGTTACAAGCAGCAGCAGGAAAAAAAACACTGTCTGTGGTACTACTACAGGAATGGCCACATGGTAGTGACAACAGAATGGAAAAAACATTACGCCCAGTCACTTTCTTTAGCAGAAAGATGACTCCAGTGGAATTGGGCTACCATCCATGTATATAGCAGTTATTAGCCATTTACTGGGGTATTAAAAAAACTGAAAATTTGACCGTATTTTCCAGCATTATAGTACAAACACCACATCAAGCTATAAAAGCTTTGATAGACAGTTTTGAAATGAATAAAATTACAGATGGTATTAGTCAGGCAGTCTTTGCAAAATGGATGGCACTTTTTGTAATGAAAACTGTTACTATACAGACAGGGGATAAATACCATTTGTCAAACCATATGGGATATGAAGGAAAACAGCATAACTGTTTAGAAAAGATAATGTCACCTGAGGTGCAATTTTTAGCATCTGATTTTGATCACTTTAAGCCATCCATCTTTGTGGATGGAGCACGATATTGGGACCAAGGCAGATACTGGACAGGATTTGCCATAGTTCCAGAGAATCCACAACTGGGTTCTCCTGAACTAATCAAGTTACTAGGGCATATGTCAGCTCAAAGAGCTGAACTGGAGGCAGTATTGTATGTGCTAAAGTATTACAATCCTATTAACATTTTTTCAGATAGTGCTTATGTAGTAAATTCTTTAAGACTACATATGGAAACCTGGGTAAGACGAGGATTTGTGGATAGTGTAGTTAAACCATTACAGCATGCTGAAGTATTAAAAGACATATATAAAGTTATAACAATGTCAAAACAACAAGGACAGTATAGCATCTTAAAAGTAAAAGCACATCAAAAGCCAACCAGTGAAACTTACAGATTAAATGTGTTAGCTGATACCTTGGCCAAACAAGCAGCACAAAACGGAAAAGAACTTCCAGAATATGAGCATGCCAATGTAGAAGTTAGTGTCGTAAAAGAGCTAGATAAAGAGTCAATAGAGAAAGACCTTGTAAATATACAAAAACAACAGGGCTTAAAAGAAGAAACCGATCAGTGCAGATTGGCAGGTATACCACCAAAGGAGTACTATGCATACACGACCTCCAAAGGGTTACAGTTGCCATATGTACCATTTCAGTTGGCATGCCAGTTGGTCAAGTTAAATCACCAAATACTGGGCCATATAGGAACTGATAAGTTATGGGCAGTTGTAAAAGAAAAGTATTGGAACCCAAATTTAAAAAAGGTCTGCAAACTGATTATAGAAGAATACCAAGAACAATAACAATGTAGCCCCAGGCGAGTAGCGTGTCCGTTACCACGTTATAAAATATATTGAAAGTCCACAAACTCATAAAAGGTAAACGGAACACTTAGGCTTCACAGATATCCAAAATAAAAGCTTTCAAGATAAAATATACTCAAGACTCATATAAAAAACAACGAACGCTCTTTATTCAGGTACAGTTAGCGCTTTCACCTCCTTGGCTTCATCAGACTGCATCAAGACCACATATCACAGTCCTTTATATATCACATTCAATTAGCCTCTAGCGTTTAAACATTTGCCTCCATTTAAAGGCTAATAGAATAATTACATACTCAATTAAAATAAAATGACTGGGTATAAAACATTATAAATGCAACAAAATAGCATATCCTACCATCTGTTTGTAAAACTGTGTAACTATAAAATATAAACATTCATAAAATAACATGAAGTACATGAAACACCAACAATCAATGCACATATATGTATATATATTGTATATGTTGCAAAAAATAATGAATAAATGCATGTATGCAACATTAAAACTCTGTCATGTAGTCAGTGCACACATGCTACTCATTTCATAATCCCTTTTTTCAATCTGCGTTTTTTTAATATAGTTTGTAAACTAGTCTTGTCATTAAGGCCGGGGGGGCTGTCTGCTCTCAGACGTAAAATCCATCTAAGTTCTAACTCTAAAGTAAAATTCTCCAAATCCCCACCTCTAAGGTTATTCTTAATGTGTTGTATTACGCAGAAAGTAAATTTGTGTAAAGGGCCTGCTTCTATGCAATGCCTGGCCAGGGCGTTGTGTTCCTGTTTGGTTCTAATATGATTTAAATGTTCCCTTATCCGAACTCTAAATTTCCTGTTCGTCTTTCCAATGTAAAACGCAGTACATGCATCACACTGGGCCAAATATACCACATTAACACTCCTGCAATCAGTGCCTGTCATGAAAAAGAATTCCTTTTCTATATTGGGGGGCTGGAAGGAATAATTCATATTAATATGACTGCACTGGTTGCATTTACCACACGGGATGGTGTTATATATCCTCATTCTCTGTTCTGGGGTGGATTTATGGCAAAGCAGCCTCTTCAGGTTCTTTTTATTCTTATATTTGAATCTGGGTCTGTTCCCTACTAATTTCACAATCTCTTCGTCTGCCTCCAGTATATCCCAACGTTCTTGAATAATTCTCCTAACATTACTAACATCCGTGGTATAATAGATGGGTATACTCAAATTCTTGAGGGTACTACTAGAACCCCTTTCATTTGACACATGTTCCTTGTAATTATAACTGCTAGAAAAATACGGGCAGGCTGTGGTGTCCCTTAATTTAGCAGCGGTGTCAATGGCTTTCTCAATTTCACTCCTATCATAGGACCTATTATGCAGCCTCTGACTGAGTCCATCCAGCTCATCCCTAAAACCCTGAAGGGTAGGGTTCAGTCTGGACGCTCTCATGGATTGGCCCAAGGCTACATTAGCAAAAACATGCATGGGATGCATGCTATCTCTGTGTAGGAGTGTATTCCTATAACACTTCTTCCTGTTAACTGAAGTGTTCACAATACCATTGCTCAACCTCATGATGTTCACATCCAAAAATGAAACAAAATCTCTGGATGAACTAGAGCTAAACTTTAAAAAGTCCACAGAGTTATTCAAAAAACTTTCAAATTCCTTCAACTCCGTCTCATTCCCTCTCCAGACCAAAAAGAGGTCATCTACGAACCTCTTATAGAAGCTGACATGCTTCATAAATAAATCAGAGACAAATAGTTGTGCATTCTCCCAATCTGCCATTACAATGTTGGTGTAGCTATTGGCACAACTAGTGCCCATAGCTACGCCATCATTCTGTAAATAAATGTCCCTATCAAAAATAAAGACATTATTTTCCAAAATAGTTTCTAAAAAAAAGTGCCATTAAATCCACCAATCTACTATCCAAAGATGTATACTTCTTCAAGTAGTTCATAACCCATTCAACTCCTCTATCATTAGGTATAGCTGTGAATAAGCTATTGACATCAAATGTAACAAAAATATATTCATCAGCCTCATCTAACTTAGTAATATATTCATAAAATTCCAGCAAAAATTCCTTGCTGTCCTTTAAAATACAGGGATTCTCTTCTACCACAGGTCTTAAGTAGTATTCAACAAACAGGGAAAAGGGTTCCATCAGCCAACCTTGCCCCGAGACGATGGGTCTCATCGGGGGGTTGTGCAGTTCTTTATGTACTTTTGGGAGGCCCTTTAGCACTGGTATCAAAGGGTTCTCCACTCTCAAATAACAAGAGGTATTCTTATCAATCACATTGCTTTTTAATAGATCATCAATCATAGCATGTACCCTAAAAACTTTCATCACGACATCTTTTTGCAATTTACTATAGGCCTTAGTATCACATAATAACTGATTTACATTCTCCTTATAGTGTTCACTATCCATTATTACAATGGACCCACCTTTGTCTGCAGAAGTAATAATGATGGAATTGTCATTCTTTAGGTTATCTAATGCTTGTTTCTGTGCCAAGTTTAAGTTGTTCCTATTATAAAACTTCTTAACAGCTTTATTCCTATCATTATAATACTTGTATAAGTCATTCTCAATCAACCTAGAAAAAGTTTCTAACACAGGATGTAGTAACGGAATGTATGTGCTAGTAGGTTTAAAACCTGTGATGCTGCACCTGCATCGTTACAGCCATAGTCTAACTTGAGCTGGACATTTCGTATGAACAACTTGACATCAATAATGGAATCAGAGATCTCACTTTTCTGACTAGGAATAAAATTTAACCCTCTATTGAGTACCTGTTCTTCACACCCACTCAACTGTCTCCTGGACAAATTTATCACAATGGATTCAACTTCTTCCCCCACATTTTCTTCAGTGTCGGTCCTTCCACCTCTACATCCGGGGTCTTTTGTTTCTGTCGACCCCGACTCATGGACCGAGTCCTCCCTCTGAATTGGGGTGTCTGTATAGGGAAAGGGGTAGTTAAAGTGTTAAAACTCCCATCCCCATAATGGTTAACTATATTTTTTCTACTGTTGGTAGTAACTATCTCATTACCTACTTCAATAACCTCATTGCTAACATGCTCCTGTATTGCATTGCTGTCTTGCATAACAGGAACTGAACCACTAGCTAAACTAGTCTGTTTGATATTACTATTAACAATGACCGGATATAAATTGCGATTGTTAACATCTTCACAAGCATTAGTGTTAATATTATGCACAGACACATCAGGTACTGTTATACTGTTGACATTAGGTATAACCAGTCCCCCAGTCACCTTGTCCTTTAAAGTGTCTTTTAAATTAGCAGTCACATTCCTTCTTTCACCATTCAAATTATTCCCGGTTCTCGGCCAAGAAAAAACTCGGCCCATTCTAAAATCATTTATGTCTCGTTCAATTTTAGTCTTTTTTATGTCCAGTAACCGTCGCTCAAATAAAGAAACATTGTCCATCAATTTATTAATCCCCACACCAGCTTTAGGGAATGAATACTTGGAAACAATTAGTTCATACATCCTAGTTACTTTACTCCTCAACGCCTCTTCCTCCGGTTTATGAAAGTCTATTAACAGCTTCATATAGCTGAAGCTGAGTTCCATATTTAACTTTTGCCACCGTAGTAGCAAATCAGGAAAAAGATTACCTGATGTCGGCATCTTCAAAACTCGGAGACCACGAGGAATAATCCGCTTTTTCAAACAGGCCTCGAAGTGCTGTCTTTGCAGCTGTAGCTTCTTTAACTTAATCGCTTCCATTTCTAGCTCCTTCAGCTCTTCCGATAGCGCAAGCAACTCCACCGCGTTATCCCCTTCGGATCCATGCTTCTCTTCAGGCTCATAAAGAAGTAACAGGTTATCCTCTCCAGCTACGCACTCACGAAACTTCCCCATACTATCACTAGGTCGTGACATCACGTCCAGTGTAAACGCCAATTCTATATCATCTCCTCCTATAAACGCCATGCCCTCTGCCTGCAGCAAATAAATCAGGAAAACACCAAGAACAATAACAACGTAGCCCCAGGCGAGTAGCGTGTCCGTTACCACGTTATAAAATATATTGAAAGTCCACAAACTCATAAAAGGTAAACGGAACACTTAGGCTTCACAGATATCCAAAATAAAAGCTTTCAAGATAAAATATACAACCGAAGACTCATATAAAAAACAACGAACGCTCTTTATTCAGGTACAGTTAGCGCTTTCACCTCCTTGGCTTCATCAGACTGCATCAAGACCACATATCACAGTCCTTTATATATCACATTCAATTAGCCCCCTAGCGTTTAAACATTTGCCTCCATTTAAAGGCTAATAGAATAATTACATACTCAATTAAAATAAAATGACTGGGTATAAAAACATTATAAATGCAACAAAATAGCATATCCTACCATCTGTTTGTAAAACTGTGTAACTATAAAATATAAACATTCATAAAATAACATGAAGTACATGAAACACCAACAATCAATGCACATATATGTATATATATATTGTATATGTTGCAAAAAATAATGAATAAATGCATGTATGTAACATTAAAACTCTGTCATGTAGTCAGTGCACACATGCTATTCATTTCATAATCCCTTTTTTCAATCTGCGTTTTTTTAATATAGTTTGTAAACTAGTCTTGTCATTAAGGCCGGGGGGGCTCTCTGCTCTCAGACGTAAAATCCATCTAAGTTCTAACTCTAAAGTAAAATTCTCCAAATCCCTACCTCTAAGGTTATTCTTACTGTGTTGTATTACGCAGAAAGTAAATTTGTGTAAAGGGCCTGCTTCTATGCAATGCCTGGCCAGGGCGTTGTGTTCCTGTTTGGTTCTAATATGATTTAAATGTTCCCTTATCCGAACTCTAAATTCCCTGTTCGTCTTTCCAATGTAAAACGCAGTACATGCATCACACTGGGCCAAATATACCACATTAACACTCCTGCAATCAGTGCCTGTCATGAAAAAGAATTCCTTTTCTATATTGGGGGGCTGGAAGGAATAATTCATATTAATATGACTGCACTGGTTGCATTTACCACACGGGATGGTGTTATATATCCTCATTCTCTGTTCTGGGGTGGATTTATGGCAAAGCAGCCTCTTCAGGTTCTTTTTATTCTTATATTTGAATCTGGGTCTGTTCCCTACTAATTTCACAATCTCTTCGTCTGCCTCCAGTATATCCCAACGTTCTTGAATAATTCTCCTAACATTACTAACATCCGTGGTATAATAGATGGGTATACTCAAATTCTTGAGGGTACTACTAGAACCCCTTTCATTTGACACATGTTCCTTGTAATTATAACTGCTAGAAAAATACGGGCAGGCTGTGGTGTCCCTTAATTTAGCAGCGGTGTCAATGGCTTTCTCAATTTCACTCCTATCATAGGACCTATTATGCAGCCTCTGACTTAGTCCATCCCGCTCATCCCTAAAACCCTGAAGGGAAATCTTTTTCCTGATTTGCTACTATGGTGGCAAAAGTTAAATATGGAACTCAGCTTCAGCTATATGAAACTGTTAATAGACTTTCATAAACCGGAGGAAGAGGCGTTGAGGAGTAAAGTAACTAGGATGTATGAACTAATTGTTTCCAAGTATTCATTCCCTAAAGCTGGTGTGGGGATTAATAAATTGATGGACAATGTTTCTTTATTTGAGCGATGGTTACTGGACATAAAAAAGACTAAAATTGAACGAGACATAAATGATTTTAGAATGGGCCGAGTTTTTTCTTGGCCGAGAACCGGGAATAATTTGAATGGTGAAAGAAGGAATGTGACTGCTAATTTAAAAGACACTTTAAAGGACAAGGTGACTGGGGGACTGGTTATACCTAATGTCAACAGTATAACAGTACCTGATGTGTCTGGCATAATATTAACACTAATGCTTGTGAAGATGTTAACAATCACAATTTATATCCGGTCATTGTTAATAGTAATATCAAACAGACTAGTTTAGCTAGTGGTTCAGTTCTTGTTATGCAAGACAGCAATGCAATACAGGAGCATGTTAGCAATGAGGTTATTGAAGTAGGTAATGAGATAGTTACTACCAACAGTAGAAAAAATATAGTTAACCATTATGGGGATGGGAGTTTTAACACTTTAACTACCCCTTTCCCTATACAGACACCCCAATTCAGAGGGAGGACTCGGTCCATGAGTCGGGGTCGACAGAAACGAAAGACCCCGGATGTAGAGGTGGAAGGACCGACACTGAAGAAAATGTGGGCGAAGAAGTTGAATCCATTGTGATAAATTTGTCCAGGAGACAGTTGAGTGGGTGTGAAGAACAGGTACTCAATAGAGGGTTAAATTTTATTCCTAGTCAGAAAAGTGAGATCTCTGATTCCATTATTGATGTCAAGTTGTTCATACGAAATGTCCAGCTCAAGTTAGACTATGGCTGTAACGATGCAGGTGCAGCATCACAGGTTTTTAAACCTACTAGCACATACATTCCGTTACTACATCCTGTGTTAGAAACTTTTTCTAGGTTGATTGAGAATGACTTATACAAGTATTATAATGATAGGAATAAAGCTGTTAAGAAGTTTTATAATAGGAACAACTTAAACTTGGCACAGAAACAAGCATTAGATAACCTAAAGAATGACAATTCCATCATTATTACTTCTGCAGACAAAGGTGGGTCCATTGTAATAATGGATAGTGAACACTATAAGGAGAATGTAAATCAGTTATTATGTGATACTAAGGCCTATAGTAAATTGCAAAAAGAAGATGTCGTGATGAAAGTTTTTAGGGTACATGCTATGATTGATGATCTATTAAAAAGCAATGTGATTGATAAGAATACCTCTTGTTATTTGAGAGTGGAGAACCCTTTGATACCAGTGCTAAAGGGCCTCCCAAAAGTACATAAAGAACTGCACAACCCCCCGATGAGACCCATCGTCTCGGGGCAAGGTTGGCTGACGGAACCCTTTTCCCTGTTTGTTGAATACTACTTAAGACCTGTGGTAGAAGAGAATCCCTGTATTTTAAAGGACAGCAAGGAATTTTTGCTGGAATTTTATGAATATATTACTAAGTTAGATGAGGCTGATGAATATATTTTTGTTACATTTGATGTCAATAGCTTATTCACAGCTATACCTAATGATAGAGGAGTTGAATGGGTTATGAACTACTTGAAGAAGTATACATCTTTGGATAGTAGATTGATGGATTTAATGGCACTTTTTTTAGAAACTATTTTGGAAAATAATGTCTTTATTTTTGATAGGGACATTTATTTACAGAATGATGGCATAGCTATGGGCACTAGTTGTGCCAATAGCTACGCCAACATTGTAATGGCAGATTGGGAGACTGAACAACTATGTGTCTCTGATTTATTTATGAAGCATGTCAGCTTCTATACGAGGTTCGTAGATGACCTCTTTTTGGTCTGGAGAGGGAATGAGACGGAGTTGAAGGAATTTGAAAGTTTTTTGAATAACTCTGTGGACTTTTTAAAGTTTAGCTCTAGTTCATCCAGAGATTTTGTTTCATTTTTGGATGTGAACATCATGAGGTTGAGCAATGGTATTGTGAACACTTCAGTTCACAGGAAGAAGTGTTATAGGAATACACTCCTACACAGAGATAGCATGCATCCCATGCATGTTTTTGCTAATGTAGCCTTGGGCCAATCCATGAGAGTGTCCAGACTGAACCCTACCCTTCAGGGTTTTAGGGATGAGCTGGATGGACTAAGTCAGAGGCTGCATAATAAGTCCTATGATAGGAGTGAAATTGAGAAAGCCATTGACACCGCTGCTAAATTAAGGGACACCACAGCCTGCCCGTATTTTTCTAGCAGTTATAATTACAAGGAACATGTGTCAAATGAAAGGGGTTCTAGTAGTACCCTCAAGAATTTGAGTATACCCATCTATTATACCACGGATGTTAGTAATGTTAGGAGAATTATTCAAGAACGTTGGGATATACTGGAGGCAGACGAAGAGATTGTGAAATTAGTAGGGAACAGACCCAGATTCAAATATAAGAATAAAAAGAACCTGAAGAGGCTGCTTTGCCATAAATCCACCCCAGAACAGAGAATGAGGATATATAACACCATCCCGTGTAGTAAATGCAACCAGTGCAGTCATATTAATATGAATTATTCCTTCCAGCCCCCCAATATAGAAAAGGAATTCTTTTTCATGACAGGCACTGATTGCAGGAGTGTTAATGTGGTATATTTGGCCCAGTGTGATGCATGTACTGCGTTTTACATTGGAAAGATGAACAGGGAATTTAGAGTTCGGATAAGGGAACATTTAAATCATATTAGAACCAAACAGGAACACAACGCTTTGGCCAGGCATTGCATAGAAGCAGGCCCTTTACACAAATTTACTTTCTGCGTAATACAACACATTAAGAATAACCTTAGAGGTGGGGATTTGGAGAATTTTACTTTAGAGTTAGAACTTAGATGGATTTTACGTCTGAGAGCAGACAGCCCCCCCGGCCTTAATGACAAGACTAGTTTACAAACTATATTAAAAAAACGCAGATTGAAAAAAGGGATTATGAAATGAATAGCATGTGTGCACTGACTACATGACAGAGTTTTAATGTTGCATACATGCATTTATTCATTATTTTTTGCAACATATACAATATATATACATATATGTGCATTGATTGTTGGTGTTTCATGTACTTCATGTTATTTTATGAATGTTTATATTTTATAGTTACACAGTTTTACAAACAGATGGTAGGATATGCTATTTTGTTGCATTTATAATGTTTTTATACCCAGTCATTTTATTTTAATTGAGTATGTAATTATTCTATTAGCCTTTAAATGGAGGCAAATGTTTAAACGCTAGGGGGCTAATTGAATGTGATATATAAAGGACTGTGATATGTGGTCTTGATGCAGTCTGATGAAGCCAAGGAGGTGAAAGCGCTAACTGTACCTGAATAAAGAGCGTTCGTTGTTTTTTATATGAGTCTTCGGTCGTATATTTTATCTTGAAAGCTTTTATTTTGGATATCTGTGAAGCCTAAGTGTTCCGTTTACCTTTTATGAGTTTGTGTGATTATAGAAGAATGTTTAATCTGTCTGCAGGTAAATGCTAAAAGCAAAAGGCCTCCTGTTACATCGAGTACAGCCAGCGGATGGGCCATGGTATGCAGTTCAAATAGATTATGCAGGTCCATTACCAACAACAAAGGGAGGTTACAGATATATATACTAGTAGTAGTGGACGTCTTTTCAAAATGGGTAGAAGCAATTCCTACAAAAACCATGACAGCAAAGGCAACAGCAGAAGCCTTATGGAAAAATATTTTCTGTCATTGGGGATGGCCACGGGTCATAGAGTCAGACAATGGCCCACAGTTTGTTAGTGATCTCATTAAACAAATATGTAATTTGTTAGGCATACAGCAAAGGTTTCATGTACCATACCATCCACAATCTAATGGCATTGTAGAACGTATGAATTGGACGTTAAAAGAACGTCTAAAAAAGGCATGCTTGGAAAAGGGCAATACATGGGTACATCATCTGCCTGGTATTTTAATGGGTATTCGAGCAACACCAAACAGCAAAAGAGGTATTTCCCCATATGAAATAATGACAGGCCACAAAATGCCCATACAATTACCATTTGATCCAGATTTACCTAATGGTAGGCCCATGCTAAAAATTAGCAAACATCAGGAATGGCTAAAACAACTTACTAGTATATGTGACTATAATGCAAGGGAGCAAGCGTTCCATCTATGGAAAAAGATGCCAATAATACCAGCTGAAGAAAACCTTCCCTGTGGAACCAAAGTATTGGTAAAAACATTCCAAATGGAAGGACCATGGGCTAGCAATTGGCAAGGCCCTTTTGAAGTAGTGGAACAAATTGGACAATTAGTGTACAAAATCAAAGGAAAAAGAAAAACAGAACAATGTTGGTACATAAAGATCAACTAAGAATGATAAAAAATAGTGAACAATGTAAATCTGATTAAATGAATTCTTTTGTATGTTTCCAACAGAGAAAACCATAATGAAATTGACATGGTTTAAAGTGCATCCTTTTGGAAATCCAGTTTCGGATGACCAAAGGCAAAATGATTCAACAATGGAATTTCTATTTAAAGGATGTTTTTTTAAATTGATAATAGCTATCATACTAACTATTATTGTATTGCTTAGTATTAAATTATACTTACAACCTGTTAATCAAACTGTAAAGTTACATAAGAGAGTGAGTAAAGAAATGTGGAAAAATGAACAAGACTGGTCACCATCTTTTAACACTTTTTTAGCAAGACAATGTTGGTATGCAAAAAGCATGAATGTTTCTAATTGTTGGGTATGTAGTTTAATACCAAAAATAACAGGGGTAATGCCTCTAATACCGATTTCACTAAATTCTCTTAGTAGTTGGAGAGTATTAATAAATGAAACAGGAGATCAAGTTATAAATGTACAATTACGTAAAGCAAGAGTACAGTTATCTGCTATAGTGCAGGGGATCACATGTTTTCAACAAAATGGAACTGTTAAAGTGGGTAATAGCAATTGTATTCAAACAATTGAAATGATAAATTTTCACAACCACATACCAGTACGTGGAGTATTTTCTCATGGTTTTCCTATTTTAATACCAATTAAGGGTCAGTTAATATTAAGTGACACAGCAGTATTTCATTTTTCACAAAATGATAAAAATGACTGTAAAACTAATGTTACACATTGGAGAAGTAAAACAGATAAAAACTGTACAGCTGTACATGATAAAACTCCTACTATGGGGCAAGTAAATGGCAGTCTGGTAAATAGCAGTGTTGCTCTATCAGATGGATTATATTACATCTGTGGTAAATATGCTTATAAATGGTTACCAAAGGGATGGGATGGCACCTGTTATATAGGATTAGTGGTACCAGCAATGCATCATGTAAAAGAGTTACCAAAAGGAAACATTAGAAATACAAAAAAGAAAAGGGATATATTACCTGTAATTGAAAGTCCAGAAAATCCAGTAGACACCTTAGATACATCACGTATATATCATCAAAATCTTGATTATATTAAATTAAAAGATATGGATTTAGGAGATGATGTAATCTCTGGAGCAGGTATTTTCCCTTGGTATGGGCTGCAAAAGCCATCTGGGAACTGAGAAAACTATCTAAACTAGTTGAGGTATTGGCAAATGCCACTTTCAATGCAGTCCTTGACATTACTGTCGAAATGACAGCAATACGAACTATGGTTTTGCAAAATCGAATGGCATTAGATTATATATTAGCATCACAAGGGGGTACATGTGCTTTAATAGGAGAACAATGTTGTACATTTATTCCAGACATAACAGAATCTGTAAAAGCACATTTAGAAGTGATTGCACAAGTGTCTCAACATACTAGAAAAAACTGGAATGATGACTGGAGTGAATGGTTTAGTGATCTATTTACAGGATGGACAGGAAAAATCACTGTATTTTTAATTTCTTTTATTGTTATTGTAATGCTTGGTTGCATATTATTTACATGTATTAAAGTCTGCTTAGCAAAAGCTAGTCAAGTTACTGTTGTTAATTGTCATAATGAAAAAGTATTACCAAATAATGCTGAATTTATTTGTCTAGTTTAAAATAAAAAAAGAGGGAATTGTTAGAGTGTGCTCAACAATATACTAAGGTTGAAAGTAACTTTGCTACAATTATGCAACATAAAAAAGGTATAAGATAAAGCTTGCTTAAATGTAGAAATAGAGTTTAGTAATATGTAATCGGCATCCATACTAAATTACCATGGCTTGGAAAAGGAATCTGCTGAATGGACATTTTTCCCTTACAGACTTAAAAACAGGATGTATGCAAGAGCAAAAATGCAAAATGTGCTTTTAAAGAATGGACAATGACGCTGTGACAATGTATTTCCTCAAAAATATGTTTTTCTGCATGGAAAACAGGACATGTTTATCAGCATTGGCACAAGAACAGATGTTCTTATACAAAGATCCAAATAAAATACAGGATGTTCACACTGTCAGAAAAGCTGGTCTCTTACAATGTGTTTCCTCAAAAACATGTTTTTCTGCATGGAAAACAGGTCACTGTTATCAGCATTGGCAAAAGAACAGATGTTCTTATACAAAGATCCAAATAGAATACAGGATGTTCTCACTGTCAAAAAAGCTGGTCTCTTACAAGACATTCTTAAACAAGGAAGCTTAGTATTGTTTCTACAGGATGAGCAATTCTCCAAAATAGAATATCAAGAGGAAATGTATATGTTTATGCATGACTAAAAAGTGTATATAAAGAGCTGTATAAATCCAGTTATGTTAGATGTATGGTAGGGACTCATTTGTCCTAAGGTAAATGTTATATCTCTCACATCATCTGTACTATATGAGAAGTAAAGTTGGAACAGTACTTTAAGCTGCAACGTTGTTCCATTTGGTTTATTATAAAAAGTTATTTGTTACTGTTCTCTAAAGTTGATGCTGCAAAGTATATTCTCTCATCAGTGTATATTCTGCAAGTTTCTGTATGCAACAGACTGTGAATGCAAATATAACCAGACTTTGAATTTTAGCAGAATCCATCCAGCAAGACTGAGTGTCTTAAGAACACTTCAAATCCGTCACACCAAGCAGTAAGCAGCTCCATGTAATTTTTCAATACCTATCTATATATAAGATAATCCACTTCACATTAGGCTAACTCACACACCTTTTGACCATACCGTTTAAGCAGGGAAGCTACTGACAAAACAGTTTGACCAACTTTACCAGACCCACACAAACATCAATATATAGATATAAATACCTATATATATATATATATATATATATATATATATATGTATATATATATATATATATATATATATATATATATATATATATATAAAGATAATCCACTTCACATTAGGCTAACTCACACACCTTTTGACCATACAGTTTAAGCAGGGAAGCTACTGACAAAACAGTTTGACCAACTTTACCAAACCCATATTTCTACGTACACACACACACACACACACACACACACACACACACACACACACACACACACACACACACACCATTTCACCTTAATGCTGAGCAATAAATCCTTCCTGTAACTTACATCTGAGGTGAGTGATAAATCCTTCTTGCAGCTTGCTGACTTCTGAGCTGATCAATAAATCCTTTCTGCACGAGGAGCAATGAGCCTTCTAAATAAATCCTTGCCTCGAGCAGCAAAACATCCGATCAAGCCTTCATCTGTTCCCAGCCGAAAATCAAATAGCCAGGCAAATCCTTTCCAGCTGGAGCCTTCTAAATAAATCAAATAGCCAGATGAGCCCTTTTAAATAAATCCTTTCCGGCTGGTTCATTCCTGCTCACAAAGCATTTGAACCAGCCGGAAACCCGGAAATATGTGCGCTGCAAGCTGAATTTGGACAGGCTGGTAGCTCTGGTGATCACGCAAGCGATGACGTCAGCTAAAGCATGAAAAATAAAAAAACAAAGAGCAAAAATAAAAAAAATAAAGAAAAAAATCGGAAATGAAGGGGTGCCACTCGGGAATCATGGCACCCCATTATTTGGACCCCAAAACTCGGTGAAAACTGAGTAATTCAGGACAGTTGGGAGGAATGATTGCAATACGGATTTTAAAATATATGGGTGAAGTTAACCAAAGTAACAGGTTTCCCTATGTGGTTTGGAACCCACAGCATGCCAAAATGTACACATGCTGGTCAGTTGCTTTACAGGCTGAACTAATATTCAACTATGCTGTCATTGCAGACAACAGGTACTGCAGGTGTTTCTTAGAAACCCAGTGATGAACATAAGAATACAGGAAATGCATACAATTTTAACAACTCTCATACTGAAGACATAATAGCTATCAACACATATGTACAAAATATGTATAACCAATGGTACAGGCATTCATTTTTACATTAAACTTGTCAGTGTATTTGTGAATGAATAATGATGTAACTAAGCTATTCAGGTGTTTATCTTCCACCTTGTGATGGTCCAATAGGTGATATAGTGGGACTATAACAGAAAACTATGAAATGCACAGTCATCCACAGCCTAGGCGCTATAGGCATCAGTGACACTGGAGGACAGTGGCTATGTGAAACATATATACATCTTCAAAGAACACAGTTAAGGTTATTACCCAATTATTAACTAAAATAACAACATGGATATCAAACCCATAGTCAATAGAGTAGTACATACAAAAGTGTACTGAATTATCCCCATGAGCTAATTCACACGGCAGTTAAAATATGATTCTAAAAAAAGATGCATGATATATATGGGTCAAATAAATATCTGTAAAATCCATATAAATACTAAGGAATCCATAGGATATTTGAACTTACTGTACCGATTGACAGGCTGTCTCTGCATTTTGTCAACCCTCCTTTGAAGCTCAGCTGTGTCTCTGTCATGCAGGTCATCATAGTAGTGATGAACTTGCATTCTAGTGTGGTAGAACATTGTCCTCTATTGATGCTCCCTTGCAGTCTGACTCCACACATTGATCATAGCAAAGTTACTGGGGCTGGCCCTCATCCGCTGCTCCAATTTAGCATTAATGATCAACATTTGTGTTGTCTCTTTTTTAGTCCAGTTTGGTGCACGGACATGTTGCAACCTCCTTGAAGTTGGCATCATGATTTTCATTCAGTGGATATCCGAAAAACATAAAAACACAGAAATGGTCACTGAGGTACCACTTAGTTCACAGTTAGCAATGGTCTGATCAGTAAATGTATCAAAATCAATACTTGAAAGAGGCACTAAGGTCATGTTCAATGATTTATTGGAAGATAATTGCACATGCCACATATGATAACATTTATTGATATCAACTGGGTTTTTATGCAGTAGACCTAGGTCATTCAGTGCATAATGGCAATCTACACAAATGGTGTGTAAAGCTGGGTGCACACAAGATGAACTTTGATTCTGTGAGTCTGAGTTCAAGGTACAGTGGCAACTGGTGGAAGCTGTGTAGTGGTAACTAGTACATCTGATAAAGAAAATAATTTCAAAGGTACATGTTTAAAGTAATATTTACTCAAAATGTTAAGTTTAACAAAATTTTTTTAAGGTTCATGGAGTCATGTTGTCTGGAAATTAGTGCATACAGGTGTTGTTCTATATATTTTGGTTTAGTCCCATACATAGTTGTGTAGACAGACTTCCACTGCAAATGATAACACTATATAGAGAAGGATGTATGCATCATCCACAATTTTTAATGATAATTCCCTGAATTTTATGTTCTAACTAGAGATACTTATGGATTATGACAGTATCCGTATTTCGTATGTGATGGTGATCTTATAGATATTTCTTAAATCAGGTTTCCTGAAACACTGTTAAGCCATGTGCTGTTGCTGTTATGGATATCTCTTTAATGATGCCTCTTAACAACAGTGTTATCACAACTGTCACAATTTACTGTGTATGTGTACTGCCAACAGATACTGAGTTAATCTGATGCATTCCATAAGTTGTTTAATTGTTAACTGATGTAGCATTTTAAAGGAAAATACAAGCAGATTTAGGTGGTATGATGCTGTTGCCTTTGGACCTCCCTTCAACATATACATAAGTTCAGAGGTTCCAATCCCAGTCACGAACTTTACAGATATTACAAGATATGTTGTACAAAGATACTGTTGATACCTTTTACATGTCATGTTAGTATTTATCACAGACAGTATTATACAGCATGATGCAGGCCTTTGCACTGCACAGGAATGCATAGGGTTTATTTTGACATATGCTGTTCCTAAACTTAAATGCATAAATATGCACATCCATGATTATTATCATCATGTGCATATCAATGTTTTCCAGATGACCAACCATCCTAGGGGTAACAACTTTAATCCTCAGGAAAATGACACCATAATTCATGCTCTATGACAACATGGAAGGAGACTCCTTGGCAATTTATGGGATACTGTTTCGAGGAAATGAAATATTGCAGACGTCACTGACATGATCAATGCAGTTGGTGGCCACAACCAATCGACAAATTGTTCCCCTGCACGTCAGGAACTGCACGGCTCCAAGTGAATATCTCCAAGAACAAAAAATGAGCCAGCATCAAACAGATAGATAGTGTCCAAAAGAGTAGTTTAATAAAGACTACCCCAACAGCAAAAAGGCATCCAAAGACATACCGGTTTCGGCAATGGTTAAAAACCCAGCCTTCTTCAGTGTACAAAAAGGAGCCTAAACAAAAATGCTGTATTTAAACACATGAGGCCATGCTGATTGGTTGCAAGATAATAAGCAGCATATGCTGATCATCAAATAGCATAAAATAGCAGAAAATTATTTCTGTAATCATAAATGCATTCAAGAAATACATTCAAAAGAAATATATATATATATATATAGAAATCTTGACAGGGCTAGAGTACATACATATAGTAGTAAATTGTTTAAATCTATATTTTAGTAATCCAATTTACTGAATGTGAAACACCAATTATACATGAACTTAATATGCATATGAACAAAATGCATATTACATCAGAATGCATACTTCAATATTGGCATAAATTAATCCAATATAAATCTGTATCAAGTCTAAATATAGAAATACCATATGTTCCTGAAAACATGTATAAAGTGTTTGATTTATAGACAATCATTTAACCCGGGGTTAAATAATGCTCCTAGTTTCGTAATCCATTTCTTTTCTTTAAGATTAAGTTTATTGTGCCACCCACTCTTGGTGGTTCTGTCACCAATGATTTTGTCAATAACAGTAAAGTGAAATTTGGCAGTATTATGTGTTAATGTGTGTTTATATAGTGCATTAGTAATTTTATGGCATCTGATGTCACTGAGATGCTCAAATACGTAGTTTAACTGGTCTTGATGTCTGTCCAACATAAAATGAATGGCAAGTGCAACACGCCAAATAAACAGCCCAATCTGTATTACAATTTGCAAAAATCTAATATCAAAACTGTATTGGTATTCCTACTGGTAAATTCCTTAGTTTTCAGCATGTGTTTACAATTTACACAGTGGCCACATGGAAAGGAACCAATAAGCCTATCTCCCAAAATTGTAGTTTGATATACTTGTGGTAGGGTTGACTCATAGTGGTGTTTATAATGATTAAAATGACAAGCCAAATTCTTTCCCTTGCGGAAAGAAAAGAGGCACTTATCAGGAACAATGTTTTTAATTCTGACATCAGCCTCCAAGATGTTCCAGTTGTCCCTAACAATCTTAATGAAGTTATTGGTATTCCTACCAAATGTTGTAGTGAATCTGAGTTTGTTTATCTTATTGTGTTTCTTTTTGTATGTTAATAAATTGGGTCTATGTAGACCCATAGCATGATTCTGAGCCATGGTCACATATCCTGAACAATAACCACGCTCAATGAATCTGTTATGCAAATCCTGAGCATGATTGACATAAGTAGTGTTATCAGAACAGTTCCGCTAATCCTAATAAATTGTGATTTAGGGATGTTCTTTGCGATATGTTTTGGATGAAAGCTGGATGCGTGGAGAATCGTATTATATTGGGGGAATTTTCTGTAAGTTTCAGTTGTTAAGGTGTTGTCATTGTTCCTAATCACCAAAACATCCAAAATGTAATGGATTCCGATTATAGGTGATAGTGAATTGTATTCCCCATATATTGTCATTCAGGTATTCCATAAATTCCTGAAGGTATGGAATATCCGATCTCCACACCATCCAGCAATCATCCAAATATCTGCGCCAGATGTCAATTTCGGCAAAACAAATTATGTGTATCATCATAGATCATAATTTGTTCAATATAGGCCATAAATAGATCAGCATAAATTGGGGCAAAGGATGCCCCCATAGCTGTGCCTCTGATCTGTAGATAACAATCCTGGTTGTAGAAAAAAACATTCTTAGTCAAAACATGCTCAGTGAGATTCAACAAGAGGGTATTGAAACCAGGTTGATATAATTTAGATTCATTGAGCCAAAATTCAATAGCATCAAGTCCACCCCAATGTGGAATATTAGTGTAAAGTGAACTTACGTCCAAGGTACATAGTAACCATTCCGTATCCAACTGCATATCATTTATAATACTCAAGAATTGAGTGGTATCCTGTATACGTGATCTTACATATAGTAGCAATGGCTTTAAATGCATAGTTAGGAATTCAGAAAGAGGTTCAGTTATCGACCCCATGCCTGATACAATCGGCCTTCCAGGTGGATGTAAAAGGTCCTTATGTATTTTTGGCAGAAAGTAGATATATTGTCTAGTGGGATCATTAATTGTTAGATGATGACATGTTTTCTTGTCAATAATGCCATTTTCAACAGCAGAATTCAAAAGTCATCAATATCCTTTTTGAAAACCAAGGTAGGGTCCAGTGGCATTTTAGTATAGTATTTAGCATCATTAAGTTGTCTGTGTGCTTCAATATCATAAGCACACCAATCTAACACTACCACTGCCCCTCCTTTGTCTGCATTGATAATGACTAGATCTTTATTATTTGCAAGTTCCTCTAGACAGGCTTTTTCACCATTAGTGATATTATTAGGCATAGGTCTCTCATAATTGTGCTTAAAATGTAACTCACTCAGTACACTTCTCAAAAAGAGGTTAACAGCTGGATGCATAGGAGGAGTAAAGTTCGAAGCATGATATTTGAAACCTTCATGTTGTGAATGTACAGTGTCCCCTTGTTCCTGGAAAAACAATTTTAAATTAATAAGTCTACAAAATGAAAATAGGTCATTAGTAAATGAGTCTTCTGGAACAAAAAAGCCAGGAATGAAGGATAAACCTTTATTTAACAAAGATATCTGTTCATCTGATAGTGTAGTACTAGAAATGTTACATACATTATTTATTTTTTGGTCAGTATCTCCAACAGATTTTGAAGGCTGGTAACTTTTTCCGTGCTTCCTGCCCCCCCTCCTCCTCCTGCCCCTGTGTTCCCTAAAGGGGATACATAGTTTTTACGCTTTGGGGTAGGGGAGTCCATGGTGGACTGTGTGTCAGTATCTGTACCAGATGAGGTTTCCAAATCAGTGGACTCAGTATTATTACTATACCCTTTTAATATGGAGCGTGGACGTTTCCTTTTGGATTTAGAAACTTGTTTTTTAGCATTCTGTCCTTCCTGGAATCGGACATGTCTGACATTCTTGAACGGTTGTCCCTTATCATAATCTGAAATGTCACGAGAGAACTTTTTCAGTTTTCTTTCTTTTAAGATAGTATCAAAAGTCAATAGTTCAGTACTCAATTTTGATAGTAAAGACGGAAAAAAAGTTTCATTTTGGTATTGATTACATTCCTCAATCAAGTTCAAAACTATGGTAGTTTCACTCTCAATGATTCTAGTATAATGCTCCGATAAAGCTTTGACAAACTTCATCGAGCATTCTTGTTGTATAAGATTCCACTCGGAGAGTAAATTATCATCAGGACTCGCCACCAATGGCTGTATTTTCACTCTGAGACCCCTAGGGCAGATGCCCTTAACCAAATATGCTGATCTATTTATGGCCTATATTGAACAAATTATGATCTATGATGATACACATAATTTGTTTTTGCCGGAAATTGACATCTGGCACAGATATTTGGATGATTGCTGGATGGTGTGGAGATCGGATATTCCATACCTTCAGGAATTTATGGAATACCTGAATGACAATATATGGGGAATACAATTCACTATCACCTATAATCGGGAATCCATTACATTTTTGGATGTTTTGGTGACTAGGAACAATGACAACACCTTAACAACTGAAACTTACAGAAAATTCCCCCAATATAATACGATTCTCCACGCATCCAGCTTTCATCCAAAACATATCGCATAGAACATCCCTAAATCACAATTTATTAGGATTAGGCGGAACTGTTCTGATAACACTACTTATGTCAATCATGCTCAGGATTTGCATAACAGATTCATTGAGCGTGGTTATTGTTCAGGATATGTGACCATGGCTCAGAATCATGCTATGGGTCTACATAGACCCAATTTATTAACATACAAAAAGAAACACAATAAGATAAACAAACTCAGATTCACTACAACATTTGGTAGGAATACCGATAACTTCATTAAGATTGTTAGGGACAACTGGAACATCTTGGAGGCTGATGTCAGAATTAAAAACATTGTTCCTGATAAGTGCCTCTTTTCTTTCCGCAAGGGAAAGAATTTGGCTTGTCATTTTAATCATTATAAACACCACTATGAGTCAACCCTACCACAAGTATATCAAACTACAATTTTGGGAGATAGGCTTATTGGTTCCTTTCCATGTGGCCACTGTGTAAATTGTAAACACATGCTGAAAACTAAGGAATTTACCAGTAGGAATACCAATACAGTTTTTGATATTAGATTTTTTGCAAATTGTAATACAGATTGGGCTGTTTATTTGGCGTGTTGCACTTGCCATTCATTTTATGTTGGACAGACATCAAGACCAGTTAAACTACGTATTTCGGAGCATCTCAGTGACATCAGATGCCATAAAATTACTAATGCACTATATAAACACACATTAACACATAATACTGCCAAATTTCACTTTACTGTTATTGACAAAATCATTGGTGACAGAACCACCAAGAGTGGGTGGCACAATAAACTTAATCTTAAAGAAAAGAAATGGATTACGAAACTAGGAGCATTATTTAACCCCGGGTTAAATGATTGTCTATAAATCAAACACTTTATACATGTTTTCAGGAACATATGGTATTTCTATATTTAGACTTGATACAGATTTATATTGGATTAATTTATGCCAATATTGAAGTATGCATTCTGATGTAATATGCATTTTGTTCATATGCATATTAAGTTCATGTATAATTGGTGTTTCACATTCAGTAAATTGGATTACTAAAATATAGATTTAAACAATTTACTACTATATGTATGTACTCTAGCCCTGTCAAGATTTCTATATATATATATATATATTTCTTTTGAATGTATTTCTTGAATGCATTTATGATTACACAAATAATTTTCTGCTATTTTATGCTATTTGATGATCAGCATATGCTGCTTATTATCTTGCAACCAATCAGCATGGCCTCATGTGTTTAAATACAGCATTTTTGTTTAGGCTCCTTTTTGTACACTGAAGAAGGCTGGGTTTTTAACCATTGCCGAAACCGGTATGTCTTTGGATGCCTTTTTGCTGTTGGGGTAGTCTTTATTAAACTACTCTTTTGGACACTATCTATCTGTTTGATGCTGGCTCATTTTTTGTTCTTGGAGATATTCACTTGGAGCCGTGCAGTTCCTGACGTGCAGGGGAACAATTTGTCGGTTGTACTTCCTTTCTGCTCCTGCTGGGGGAAAACTATGGTGGACTGTGTCTTTGTATCTGCGACCATGCGGTTGGTTTAATGCTTTTTTTGGACTTGAGTTCGTATTACTTGGGGTTGCTCTTAATTCCATTATTTAAAGTGTTTTTGTACACATTGCCTCTTACTACCTACTGTCGCATTGACATTGGATTATTTTCATTTGCACTACATCCAACACGTGGGATATCATCTCCGGTGTGGCGTGTATACACCTGAGAGTGTTTGGACTAGGTACATACGGATCGGGTGAATTGTGATTCCCTTTAGGGTTGTTTGGATTACATATTTTTGAACCAGGGGAATCCAATTACTGTTTTTTCATATCTATGGTGATTTATATTCACGCTACGGACAACACATGTGAGTAGTGCACTATTTGGTTTGGCGACGATTTGGGAAACTGAGTGTTTGGTGTCAGTCGTTGAGAGTTGCACGTGTAGGAGAACATTTTGCTTGAAATACGTTTTTTCTTTGGGGAAAACCATCGTGAACTGTACCATCTTATCTGTGACTATGTGTTTAGCTTACATATTTTTGAATTTGTGATTATACTATCCTCTTAGGGTTGCTACATATTTCATGTTTGAAGTACTTTGGACATTATCAGTGGCCTTTGACGACGATTTGGGAAACTGAGTGCTTGGTGTCAGTCGCTGTGAGCTGCACGTGTAAAACAACATTCTGCTTGAAATACGCTTTTTCTTTGGGGGAAACCATCGTGAACTGTGCCATCCTATATGTGACTATGTGTCTAGTTTACATACTTTTGAATTTGTGATCACACTACCTCCTTAGGATTGTTATATATTTCATGCTTGAAGTACTTTGGACATTATTTTTGATATTTTTGAGACTATTGGTACAACCCTCTGGGCAAGTGGACTAATATATAAAAAATAGGGTGAATTGTGATTCTATTTTGGGTATTCTAAAAAATATATATGTTATATGATATTTAACTTGGGTTCATAACGAATACCTTTCTAAACGATCAATGACCGGAGAGATATGTAAGGCCTTATTTTCAACATGGTCTTTTTGTATTAATGTTGACTCTGTGTGTGTTATAATGTTTACGATGGCTGCAAAACTTCAGCAACATCTCATAACAATTGACATATTTAATTCTTATAGCAGCCATTTTTATTTTTTGGCTTGCTATTTGTAGATGACACTGGAACAGTTTTTGAACTATCTGATTGCATATACTGATAATTTTGACATAACTGTTGCAGATATTTCATTCTTTTCTGATGGTATTTGATGGGACATTCATGTTAATAGCTGAAACTTACTTTTCTGATAGGTGGAATCTATCCTTACCGTCCTTGAACTGATTTTCAGCACATATATAATTATATGATTGTCACATTGGTTGACAACAATATTGTATGCAGGGGCTGTGAGTTATTTTTGATCACTTTGTTAAGGTATCATTTTATATCAACACAGGGTTATTTTTCAGGTTATGTTTTCGACCTTTTGCATAACCCATTACGATTTATACAGGCTTAGTGTCCTTTATATTTTGTAATAGGGTTTGGACTATATATATTTTTTATTTTTTATTCTGGAAATAACTTTTGTTTATTATTAGGGTATACATATATACGCTGTATAATCCTAACAACAGCTTTTTCATCTTTTATTGGATATATATTATGTTCAAGTTCAAGATGACAATTGTGTATGAAAACTAGCAAATCTGGCTGATTATACATAATCATCCAGATAGCTAATTATAGACATTGAAGAGGGTCTAGGTTTTTGTACCTTACAGTTAAGGAATTAGTTAGGATAATAATATTATCATTTTGAAGTTTTTACAACCAATGAACAAAGATTTTCATAATACCTTTGCTGATATACAACGATCTTTTTGATACTATATAATAGATATGACAGATCTAATTGCCTTCTATCCCCACAATATGTACCAGTTTATATGACTTTATATACTAATAATTTCTTGGCACTCATATGACTCAGTTTACTTAGATACAAATCATTAATTTATATGGGATTGATGGACTGTGTCAGCATCTGTCCATGATATGTATGACAATATTTGGACAATATATGAATAATTTTAGAATACTTGGACACATTAGAATAATTTACTATCTGTTTTCACTCCATTGATTCTGGTTGGATTTTTGTATCCAAAGTGACATATCTTCACTTCTGGGACTATCTTTATATATATTTTTCAATACTAACTAATAAATGCTATTTGTGGGCCAAACATTAGCCCTTTGATTATCTATATAAATATTAATATGTAAATACCATTATTGACCTGTATTAGACGTGGCTATATGGTGTGGAGCCATTATTGTCTAACTATTGTTTGATTATTTGATCTTGACATACAGGCCGTGGTTTCTTATAAGAATATTTTGGGTAATAATATGGATCTTCAAAAGCTTCTTTTGGATTTATCATCTGATAAAGATGACATTGCAGCATTTGGCATTGGAAATGATACCACTGCCTCAGGCAACATGACCTCCTTAAAACCTGAACATAAATGTGAACAGCAATTTGCCTTACTTAACAAAAATATGAAGGCTTTGAGATCCAGTGTTTGGCACCACAAATTATTAAAGGCATATTTGGTTAAGGGCATCTGCCCTAGGGGTCTCAGAGTGAAAATACAGCCATTGGTGGCGAGTCCTGATGATAATTTACTCTCCGAGTGGAATCTTATACAACAAGAATGCTCGATGAAGTTTGTCAAAGCTTTATCGGAGCATTATACTAGAATCATTGAGAGTGAAACTACCATAGTTTTGAACTTGATTGAGGAATGTAATCAATACCAAAATGAAACTTTTTTTCCGTCTTTACTATCAAAATTGAGTACTGAACTATTGACTTTTGATACTATCTTAAAAGAAAGAAAACTGAAAAAGTTCTCTCGTGACATTTCAGATTATGATAAGGGACAACCGTTCAAGAATGTCAGACATGTCCGATTCCAGGAAGGACAGAATGCTAAAAAACAAGTTTCTAAATCCAAAAGGAAACGTCCACGCTCCATATTAAAAGGGTATAGTAATAATACTGAGTCCACTGATTTGGAAACCTCATCTGGTACAGATACTGACACACAGTCCACCATGGACTCCCCTACCCCAAAGCGTAAAAACTATGTATCCCCTTTAGGGAACACAGGGGCAGGAGGAGGAGGGGGGGCAGGAAGCACGGAAAAAGTTACCAGCCTTCAAAATCTGTTGGAGATACTGACCAAAAAATAAATAATGTATGTAACATTTCTAGTACTACACTATCAGATGAACAGATATCTTTGTTAAATAAAGGTTTATCCTTCATTCCTGGCTTTTTTGTTCCAGAAGACTCATTTACTAATGACCTATTTTCATTTTGTAGACTTATTAATTTAATCCAGGAACAAGGGGACACTGTACATTCACAACATGAAGGTTTCAAATATCATGCTTCGAACTTTACTCCTCCTATGCATCCAGCTGTTAACCTCTTTTTGAGAAGTGTACTGAGTGAGTTACATTTTAAGCACAATTATGAGAGACCTATGCCTAATAATATCACTAATGGTGAAAAAGCCTGTCTAGAGGAACTTGCAAATAATAAAGATCTAGTCATTATCAATGCAGACAAAGGAGGGGCAGTGGTAGTGTTAGATTGGTGTGCTTATGATATTGAAGCACACAGACAACTTAATGATGCTAAATACTATACTAAAATGCCACTGGACCCTACCTTGGTTTTCAAAAAGGATATTGATGACTTTTTGAATTCTGCTGTTGAAAATGGCATTATTGACAAGAAAACATGTCATCATCTAACAATTAATGATCCCACTAGACAATATATCTACTTTCTGCCAAAAATACATAAGGACCTTTTACATCCACCTGGAAGGCCGATTGTATCAGGCATGGGGTCGATAACTGAACCTCTTTCTGAATTCCTAACTATGCATTTAAAGCCATTGCTACTATATGTAAGATCACGTATACAGGATACCACTCAATTCTTGAGTATTATAAATGATATGCAGTTGGATACGGAATGGTTACTATGTACCTTGGACGTAAGTTCACTTTACACTAATATTCCACATTGGGGTGGACTTGATGCTATTGAATTTTGGCTCAATGAATCTAAATTATATCAACCTGGTTTCAATACCCTCTTGTTGAATCTCACTGAGCATGTTTTGACTAAGAATGTTTTTTTCTACAACCAGGATTGTTATCTACAGATCAGAGGCACAGCTATGGGGGCATCCTTTGCCCCAATTTATGCTGATCTATTTATGGCCTATATTGAACAAATTATGATCTATGATGATACACATAATTTGTTTTTGCCGGAAATTGACATCTGGCGCAGATATTTGGATGATTGCTGGATGGTGTGGAGATCGGATATTCCATACCTTCAGGAATTTATGGAATACCTGAATGACAATATATGGGGAATACAATTCACTATCACCTATAATCGGGAATCCATTACATTTTTGGATGTTTTGGTGACTAGGAACAATGACAACACCTTAACAACTGAAACTTACAGAAAATTCCCCCAATATAATACGATTCTCCACGCATCCAGCTTTCATCCAAAACATATCGCAAAGAACATCCCTAAATCACAATTTATTAGGATTAGGCGGAACTGTTCTGATAACACTACTTATGTCAATCATGCTCAGGATTTGCATAACAGATTCATTGAGCGTGGTTATTGTTCAGGATATGTGACCATGGCTCAGAATCATGCTATGGGTCTACATAGACCCAATTTATTAACATACAAAAAGAAACACAATAAGATAAACAAACTCAGATTCACTACAACATTTGGTAGGAATACCAATAACTTCATTAAGATTGTTAGGGACAACTGGAACATCTTGGAGGCTGATGTCAGAATTAAAAACATTGTTCCTGATAAGTGCCTCTTTTCTTTCCGCAAGGGAAAGAATTTGGCTTGTCATTTTAATCATTATAAACACCACTATGAGTCAACCCTACCACAAGTATATCAAACTACAATTTTGGGAGATAGGCTTATTGGTTCCTTTCCATGTGGCCACTGTGTAAATTGTAAACACATGCTGAAAACTAAGGAATTTACCAGTAGGAATACCAATACAGTTTTTGATATTAGATTTTTTGCAAATTGTAATACAGATTGGGCTGTTTATTTGGCGTGTTGCACTTGCCATTCATTTTATGTTGGACAGACATCAAGACCAGTTAAACTACGTATTTCGGAGCATCTCAGTGACATCAGATGCCATAAAATTACTAATGCACTATATAAACACACATTAACACATAATACTGCCAAATTTCACTTTACTGTTATTGACAAAATCATTGGTGACAGAACCACCAAGAGTGGGTGGCACAATAAACTTAATCTTAAAGAAAAGAAATGGATTACTTAAACTAGGAGCATTATTTAACCCCGGGTTAAATGATTGTCTATAAATCAAACACTTTATACATGTTTTCAGGAACATATGGTATTTCTATATTTAGACTTGATACAGATTTATATTGGATTAATTTATGCCAATATTGAAGTATGCATTCTGATGTAATATGCATTTTGTTCATATGCATATTAAGTTCATGTATAATTGGTGTTTCACATTCAGTAAATTGGATTACTAAAATATAGATTTAAACAATTTACTACTATATGTATGTACTCTAGCCCTGTCAAGATTTCTATATATATATATATATATTTCTTTTGAATGTATTTCTTGAATGCATTTATGATTACACAAATAATTTTCTGCTATTTTATGCTATTTGATGATCAGCATATGCTGCTTATTATCTTGCAACCAATCAGCATGGCCTCATGTGTTTAAATACAGCATTTTTGTTTAGGCTCCTTTTTGTACACTGAAGAAGGCTGGGTTTTTAACCATTGCCGAAACCGGTATGTCTTTGGATGCCTTTTTGCTGTTGGGGTAGTCTTTATTAAACTACTCTTTTGGACACTATCTATCTGTTTGATGCTGGCTCATTTTTTGTTCTTGGCCACAACCAATCCCATGATGCTTGTTGACACTGCTGCTTGGACATGATTCTTCATGCAACCAACAGAGTGACACATTATGAGAGTTCCAGGAATGTTACCACTGGAGAACCACCACTGGTTTCCCGATGACATAACAATTCTTTTGGCATCACTGTATACAGCAAGAGGGGAGTGGTGAATCCCTGCTGGTGGGATTGAAGCTGAGGTTTCAGGATGGACATGTTCAGTAAAGGGATGAGTATTGTGACACTCACTGCATATTACTTCAGCATGCATATTCATGTACTCCTGTGTTTGATTTACATCAGTAGAGTTGAGCCATGAACACACTTCCACAGAGTGATGATGATGATGAACATACATATAATTACATGTACTGGTAAATAATAGTTACAGACAGAGCAGTGCAAACTACAGTTGTAATGTGTATTGCATTTATTCACAGGTACATCTACTTCAGGTCCACTGCGGTGGTGGTGCTGCGGTAGCGTTGTTGCCTCATAGTAAGATTCTGTCCTGTTCGATTCTCATCTAGAGCGTCTTCTGTGTGGAAACATGTGTGAATGGGCATACCTTCATTGAAGGTTTTGCGTCAGGGCCGGAAACTCGGCACGCAAAAATCTACTGCCAATCATTAGCGGACCAGAGTTCCGCTGTGGTGACCCCTAAATGGGAAAAGCCGAAAGACACAAAAACATCTACTTCAGGTCTACAGCAGGGAAGAGCAGGTGAGTGTCTCTGTACTGTTACTTTGCACAATACCTTGTTAGTGCCCACACCTCATTTAATGGCACTTTTGTTTACTGTTATATTGTTGTTTCCCTAACATTGAACACTACAAATACATCCAGTGGAGGGTCAAGCCACAGATTATCAATTGCATAAAGACCAGGTATGTGGCAGTGACACAATCAGAGCTTTCAACAATGTTTAAAACATATGATGACTGACATCATCTGATTCTTCGTCAATACAGGTCCTTCTGGTGTACATTTGCAACATTCATCATGTGAGTATTTTCAGCACATATTACTTATATGTGATGTTGTCAGTATTAGAGTTGATAACTGAATGACTGTGCTGTCTTTCTCTTTACTTTCCACTGCAGAATACACAGTATAAACCACAACCTCTACACAGCAGGAGTCCTCAAGTGCACATACAAGTGGTATGAGTATTTCATACATTCTGTATGTTTTAACTGTGTTCACCTGGTAAATGTTGTGAATGGTCTTTTTTCCCTACTCCAGTTGAAGTTCAGCACAGTGGAACAACAACATCCCATAAGCTTTCAACAGTGTTTAGCACATATGATGACTGACATCATCTGATTCTACGTCAGTACAGGTCCTTCTGGTGTACATTTGCAACATTCATCATGTGAGTATTTTCAGCACATATTACTTATATGTGACAGTATTAGAGTTGATAACTGAATGACTGTGCTGTCTTTCTCTTTACTTTCCACTGCAGAATACACAGTATAAACCACAACCTCTACACAGCAGGAGTCCTCAAGTGCACATACAAGTGGTATGAGTATTTCATACATTCTGTATGTTTTAACTGTGTTCACCTGGTAAATATTGTGAATGGTCTTTTTTCCCTACTCCAGTTGAAGTTCAGCACAGTGGAACAACAACATCCCATGAGTTTTTGACAGGTTTGTTGTTTTTGTGTTATGCATAGCATATATCACAGATGTTGGTCATGTTAATAGATTATATAGTCATGGTATATACATTCTGTGAAACAATAAATACAGTAGACTTCAACTGAAGTCAGTAATATTTGCAACATTGCAGTTAAATATATATGCCAGTTGTCTTTTATATTCATCATGTGCTGTAGGAAAATTGTCCTGATCTGTGTCTTTGCATCTTGTAACACATCAACTATCTTTATAATCCAGCAGCCCATCCAGCAATCATGATGTTATTCATGATGTGTCACAGCCTGGTAGTGTGGCGCCTGGCCCAGAGGACCTTGATTTGTTTGGAGAGGCCATTCCATGAGGTTGACACTGATGTTGCCACAGTTGTATCCTCATATTTGGAATTACACTTTTCAATGCATTCACATGTGGCTTGTCATGACCCAAATGTTTTGGTGAGACAATGTTGTGAAGTCTGAGCCTGCAGTTGTGGCACACCCTACATTGCCTATGCATGTGACTTCTTTCCCCTATGTCCTCTTGTGCCACTTTAGATATGTGTGGGATGCCCTCTTCAGACATTTGTGGTTTTTGGGGTAGTTCATCCACACCTGCAGATGGAAGGCTGATATGTGCTTGGGTCAGCATATTGTGCAGAATGACACACACATGTTATCATCTGTGCTGCCTTGTCAGGTTTGTATTGCAGTGCACCTCTGGATGTGTCCAAACATTTGAACCTAGCTTTCAATGCAATAAACATACACTCTATGGTGTTTCTTGTTGTTGTGTTTTCTCTGCTGTAGGCACCTGTGCAGAGTTGGATGCTTCATGCTACGGGGTCATTAACCATGGCTCAAGAGGATAACCAGTCACCTGTTGTAGGGAATAAGAATAGTTTTGTTCAGACTTGATACTTTTGCAAGGGGGATCCTTAACTTACATCATAGCTGTGTTCCTGTACTTTTCCAGAAGCAATCCCTCAGGAATTTCACCTTGCTGGAATGCAGTCCTGAGTCCACTTTCCCTCCAAATGGCAATATCATGGACACTTCCAGGGTGTGTTGCCATGATGTTTGTTATGCTGCCATCTGCTGCACAGACAACTTGGCAGTTGATGGGTGGCCAGCCCTTTCTGTATTGGTCTGTTTCTGGATGTATCGGTGTCTTGATAGCTATGAGTGTGCATTTTATTGCAATGAGTACATCTGGGAATTTTGTGATGTTGTAGAACTGGAGCATTACATTTCTCCACTCCATGGATATGGAGTGGAAGTGTATGTAGTCAACCACCTTGCTGCACATTACTTCCAGGAATTTTGCCAGGATATGACTGGCAGCTGTCTGTGATACTCCCACACCATCCTCCATGTGGCTGGAATGTCCCAGATGCAAGTGCACCCAGACTGAGATGCAATTTAGTTTTAAGGGGGATGGGGTTTCCTTGCAGGGTCTGCACAGACATGTGTGGGGTACACATGTTGCAGACAGTCAGCACCATTTGTCTGTCTAGATAGTATCTGTTGATTATTTGCTGGTAAAAATGTACTCACGGACATATTCAATACCTCATTGAAATAGGACATTGTTCCCTGATGCTTAAAGAAGATCACCTAACACCTCTACCTAAGAAGTCTCCACCAAAGGACTTCAATGACTACCATCCTGTGGCTCTCGCCTCCATAGTAATGAAGTGCCTAGAAAGGCTGGTCGAGGACCACATAACATCCAGACTTCCATCATCCTTAGACCCACTTCAATCTGCTTATAAACCAAATTGATGATCCATGGTAGATGTTATTTCACTGCCACTTCATCTATCATTGGACCTCCTGGAAAAGCACAACAGCTATGTGTGCATGTTATTCATTGATTTCAGTTTGGTATTCAACACAGTCATACCTCAGCAATTGATAGAGAAGCTAACTCAACTAGGTACCAGTACTCCAATGTGCAACTGGATTCTGGACTTCCTTACTGAATGACTACAAACAGTATGTGCAGAAAAGAACACCTCAAAAAGTATCACCTTGAGCACTGGTGTACCTCAAGGCTGTGTTCTGAGCCCTCTGCTATTCACTCTGCTAATGGAAATGGATGACTGCTATGCTAAGTACAACACCAATCATATAATCAAGTTTGCAGATGATATCACAATTGTCGGTCTCATCAGCAATGAGGAGGAAACAGCCTATAGAGAGGAGGTGAGACAACTGATAACTTGGTGTGGTAACAACAATCTGGCACTCAGTGTGAATAAGACCAAGGAGGTAATCATGGATTTCAGAAGAAACCGTAAGAAACATTCCCCATTCACAATCAATAGGGAAACAGTGGAGAAGGTAAAAGGCACCAAGTTTCTTGGGGTGCACATCTCAGAAGACTTGTCTTGGTCTGTGAACACAAATGCCATTGTCAAGAAAGCATAGCA
>NC_056726.1:932258971-932363971 GCF_019279795.1 Protopterus annectens
AGAATCCCAACAGGTACAAAGACCATCACCTGGTCTTGAGCATCACCTACAAAAGCCTTGCTGCCACCTATTCAAACCAGCTCTATCCCTGTAGTGCACATAGAGAGAGAGAGAGAGAGAGAGAGAGAGATAAATTAAACATAAAGTGGGAAAGAGAAGAAAGTAAAAAGGTAAGTGTAACATGTAAGCAAGTAATTGAATGTAGTACTTGGTCTGTAATAATGGGAAATATGATTTGGAAGAATATATGTCCAACAAGACTTGCTGTACTAATGTCCTGCTGAACAGCTTCTATGGCCATAGCATTTGACCCTCTCTGCAGTGGGAGACATCACAGACATACCGCTCAACTGTACAGATCTTCAAAGAATGTCCACATTTTACCATCATGTATTTTTGTATGTTGCTCCTGAGATCTGTATTATTCTGACAAATAGGTGTGGATTGAAGTCATCAGGCAATGACAAAAACTTGAGTTTACCACTCCACATCCTTTACAGTACAACTATTTTCAGTATGTACCTTTAACTCCTAGTGGGTGTGGCCTGAGCCTTTAAAAATTAAATTATCACCTTACAATTCTAACAAATATTCATTGACAGAGGTCAAATTTCAATACAATTGTGTTTGGCATCATGTATGCTTCAAGATAAAATATTTTCAAACCTTGTATGTAGCATGGTTTTGGAATTATTAATGCAAGTATGCACAAGTAATATTTGATGCCTAGAGGAGCAGTAGGAGGTAACTGCAGATGCACCTGGAGGCATCACTCGGATGTAATGAGTTTTAAGAATATTCACTGAACTTCCTATGTTTGCAACAGGGATATTTAAAGTCTGTCCTTATTTGTCCCCCCCATCATTTTAGGTATTCTCCAGATGTGATGCTCTGAGAGGCTGTGAGGTGGGATCATAGTTCAGGAGCCTGACTTGCCCTGTGAAAGGACAGCTCATATATGACAACTGCTGGGGTGTCTGTCAAACAGTTGTTACTGTGCCACTGCTAGGCCACTTAAAGGGATGTATTCCATATCCATGTTACCTGTGATTATGAGTATGACACGTTTGCCTTGCAAAGCTAACAGACCTATAGAGGGCATGTGCATAGTAAAATACTGTCGCAGACATGTGTGTTGAACTGCATGTGATATATTGAATTAATAACATTCAACTGTACAGTGTTTTGTTGGAAAATAAGCACATTTGTGATGGATATCTGTAGTCACATACACATATACCTGTGTTATGTCAGCCAAACTACTGGCAGGTCCGTGAGCAATGACATTGTAACATAATAGCCTACTTATGACTGTTGGACATCATCAAGGTTATCACAGTGATGTCAAACCCTACTGTACAATCATCGTACTAATGTATGGTGCAGCTATATTAATACTGTATCAATACTGATGTCCGCTTTGACACCCATTTATGTGTGCCATTGTCCAGACATACTGCTGTAACAGGTTGAGAAGTATGATTGTGCGGCAAGACTGTAACTGCCATACTAATATACAACAGAAATGTTTACCAGGTATCCCCTGAGCACATTTATGTATGCTTATGTTCAACTGGAAGGCAAAAAACTAAATCACATGGGTGTCAAGCATTCAGGTACATAGGTTGTGCATGTTGCACATGTGTGTAATATCAGTGTCAGTGCATACAATGGACATAAATGTGTACAGTTACTGGTTGTTGCAGTGCCCTGACACTGATATGTTTACTAGAGTAGGCATGATATTTAGCTATTAATCAGAGAAGTGTCCACCTGTATGTCCCTCTGTCCATGCCTACCACTACCAACTATATCCACACCTATATACAGTGGATATCACAAGTGTACACACACACCTGTTAGAACACCAGGTATGTGTGCTGTATGACAATCAGACCACACAATATCATTTCATAAGGTTTCTCATCTTTATGTAACCCCTAACTTGTACAATTCCATTGAAATACAATCAAAGGTGTTTCTAGGAAGGTGACAAACTATTGCCAAGTGAAGATGTGCCATGATGTTAGAGTGCAGACCAAGACAGATGAATGCTGTAACCATCTCAAGAGGTGCATACACATCATATCAGTTTAAGGGGGTGCACACTCATTCAACTGGCCTGTTGTACTGAGTATTATTTCCATATAGAACTTAGAATCAAACACAAACTTGGAACAAATACACCAGTTTCAAACGTGAAACACCTTTCCAACATCAAAAAACACTTTTAAGTTTGTGAACACAGATTTATTTAGCACTTTCTTCAGTTTATAACATAGACTTCATCACACAGTCTGATAAAGTCTATGTTATAAATTGACGAAAGCGCTAAATAAACCTGTATTATTTCCATATGTTTTCACAGACCTGATTTTATGTTTTCAATTGTACAGCTTATATGTCACACTACAGGTGGGAATTGTTATGAAAAGGGTTCTTGTGATGTCATGTTCCAATTGCACAAATTCCAGGCAGTGTAACAGAAGTGTGTACCCTTTATTTCCACTGTAGTTGTATGGACCCAGCAGTACCTGACCTGTATATTCAGTCTCCACCAAGTTAGAGTAATCCCCTTTGATGGACAGCAACAATACACAAACCAAATAATAGGTTACTACATTGGCTGTACAGGGACACATAGGTACAGGCAACAGCTTTGAAGCAAGTCCACCTATATCTGAGCAAGCATGTAAGTTCACAGGTGACTTCCTGTAAGGCTGACTATGACAATGAATTGGACATATCCACACCACCAAGGACAATTGCAACCATGTCTCCACATATGTTGTCAGTCTCAGATGAAACAACACAATTCACCCTGTACTGGGGTAAAGAACACTTCATGCACACATGCCATGGATATAGGCAACCTGCATCACACAAATTAGGTATGAGCATCACCACCCTGTCCACCCCACTTGTACAGGGAGATATGCACATCAACCACACTCCTCCCCTCAGCAATGGTGAGCATGTACATATTGCCTACTGATGACAACAACAGCATATCTCCATGGGGCATAATAACATCAGTGTCTTCCTCCTACATGAAATCAGGCATGTGCTTAGAGCTGCATCACACACAACAGTCAAATACAGATCTGCCACCATTCACACACCATCCACATGGATGATGCCCACTGTTAACACTCTACATAGAAGTGAATGGATGATAGAGAATTAAGCAATGAAGTGTCCAACATTGGGGGGAAAATAAGATAGCTCAGGGACAGGCGTATAATGTAAGCTGCTATAGCCATGATAGCTTTGAGGGTTTCAGTGTAGTGTGGATTATTTCAATTATACAATGACTGGCCATTACTATTCCAAAACATGCACGCTGATTGGCCAGCATGCCCATTGTAAATCTGACAATATACCAAAGGAAAAGGTCCAGTCATCCAGACTTTCTTTCCGTTGGTATATTGTCCAAGTTTTCATTTTTTTTTATTAAAAAAAAAAATAAAGCTATAGTCCCAACTCCGTACATACAAGAAAGACAGCATGAAGAAAATAGAGGGAAAATCAGGTACGGTATTTTAAAATTAAATACACGTACCTGATTTCCCTTGTATTTTCTTCAAGCTGTCTTTCTTGTATATGCAGAGTCAGGAGTGCAGCTCTCCTACTCCTAAATTGCCACAAACCAATATTAAAAAAAAGGAAATTACAGAAAAACGGAGCAATGGAGATCTTTTTTCGGTTGCATACTTTCCCGAGCACTGATGTACTGGGTATGCTTGGGAACGCAAGTTGCAAATGCATGTGCAGTACATCAGCAATGGCAAAGCGGAGCTGTCCAGTAGCGGAAGGACAGCACGGCAACGTTATACAAGGATATTATTTAAGAAAAGTAAATATTTATTTTCTTAAATAATGTCATTGTATAATAGCAATAACCCACTTCTGGGTGTGGGTAATGCTTGATTTACCCACGGTTGTCTTTGTTTGGTCATTCAGGCTTCACCATTGTGACCAAACCACACCAACCATGGGTAAATCCAGCATTACTCACACCAAGGCATGGGTTATTGCTTAAATAATATCCACTGTTGATGTGCATTTTGATAACCGTATGAGGTCCTGTGACTTTTTTCCTGTTTAAGTCTTCCAGGTAACATTCAGAGTGCTCACCTACCAGCTTTCTGTGTTGGGGAAACAGGCACCATCACCCAATATGTGACTAGACATTATTCCCTGTCATTTGGATGGAGATCAGAAGATGTGTGGGAGAAGACTGCCCTGGGGAACAGTGTGGTCTACAGGGTTAAATGATGCTGGCCTGCAAAGCAGAACTTATGAGCATGTGCAGCATCGGGCCGCTGACCTCAAATGTCATGCCCATCAATGGGCTGCTGCTGTAGTGAGGGACCGGCTAGACACAGGTGGGGTCCCAGCCATCCAGCCCCCACTGACATCCACTGAGGAACTCCTCACCACACATGGGCCACACGCCGAATGCACAAGTCATGATACTGAGGGAAGCATTGTGGACGTGGGATGCACACACACACTAGATGAGGAGAGTGCAGGTAAAGGCCCAGTGGGGATTAGTACACTAATGTATCAGACATACATGTATCTGTATTGTATCTACCAGGGGCGGCTCGTGCCATCGGATTGCAGGACTGCAGCCCTCCCAGGAAAAGTATTGAAGTGTAATGACATTTGAGATGAATAAAAAAAAATGTAATTTTTTTGTTATGTTGTGTATAACACTAATAATGTTGTTCAGTTCCAATAAGGCAGTATGCAGAAGTAGTGGTGTCAGCTGGTGTACCACTAAAAATTCATTCGTCAGTCCACAAAGGTAGCAGCAAAAATCGTTTTAATAAAACAAGTTAAAAAGACAGGTTGAGCGCTTTCATCTATGACAAATAGACTTCATCAGAACACCATACATTTAAAAAATACAGCTTATATACTCTCGCACACATTCATCTAATTATATAATTTAGTTCAATTAGCTAAAAAACTTTAACCCTTTAACTGCTACCTCTGGAAAACCAACCCAATTGTATTCTGAATACATGAATCTAATTCAAATATATTTTACATGTACATAGTGATAAATATAAAACCTTAGACATATTAAGCATTTTAAAAAATCTACTTGTAAAGAATGTTTGACAACATTCTAATAAGAATTGAACTATGATAGCCACAAGCCATGTTGATTATGTGACAAAATAATAAAATATACAGAATGATGGCAACATATCTCCAAAAATTATTGGATAAACTAAATTCTATTATCATCCAGCATAGGCTTAATAGAAATGTATTCATTTAAGCCAGGAAAGACAGTGGCATTTAATTTAATTTGCCACCATACCTCTCTCTCACCTATTTTTTTCTTTATATTCCCCCCTCTGGCATTAATTTGTACAATTTCTAATATTCCAAATATAAACTTGTCACAAGTCTTGCTGGTCTTCAGGTGTTTGCTTAGTGCATTTTTTTCATCTCCCTTTTTGATACAGTAATAGTGATCATAAATTCTATTACGGAGACATCTCTCCATTTTACCTACATAATAACAAGTGCATTTTGTGCACGTTGCTAAATACACTAAGTGAGATGTTCTGCAGTTTCCTTTCCTAAATTTAATATTTGTAGAATTTGTATCCTGCAAAACTAATGAGATTCTACCATCAATGTATGTGCACTGGTTGCAATTACCACATTTTACTGTACCTTTTGTGCCATCCTTACAAGCTACTCTGTCTTTTTTCCTTTCAAATTCCATCTTTAGGTTGCTTGCATTACTGTATACGAACCTTGGCCTGTCCCCCATTATTTCTAAAATGTTCGTATCCACACTAAATATATTCCAGTGCCTTTCCATAATTGCCTTAATGTCATTTGAGTTATATCCATACTGAAGGATACATGCCCCTGTATATTTTTTCTCTACAGCCTGATTCACAATAGCCTGGCCTGTAAGAGCCTCCTCATTTATGCCCAAAATAGCCTGATATCTGGTATTTCTATTGCTAATGACATATTGTCTTAATTCAATAATCAAACTGTCAGGGTACCCTCTACCTCTAAACATATTTCCAATCAAGTCCAATTCAATTTCCAAATCAAATCAAATGTATGGTGTTCTGATGAAGTCTATTTGTCATAGATGAAAGCGCTCAACCTGTCTTTTTAACTTGTTTTATTAAAACGATTTTTGCTGCTACCTTTGTGGACTGACGAATGAATTTTTAGTGGTACACCAGCTGACACCACTACTTCTGCATACTGCCTTATTGGAACTAAATTTTGTTGCTTCGGGCATTTGTGTTGCTGTTCCAGTTATTGCTTTTTCGTATTTACTAATAATGTTGTGCTTCTGAGCGAGTCCGCAAAGTCCCAGATCTCGAACTGCGCATGCTCGTCGAGTTCTGGGTTTTTATTTATTTTTTTTTTTTAGAACATATCTATCTACTATCTGACTGCTGGAAAGGCAGTCCAGATTAAAGAAAAGGCATCAGTGTGATGCACAGCAGTCTATGCGGTTTAACCACACAGTAATTTAGAAGGGGGTTTGGACAGCCACTTCTGCAGGCACGTACATGACGTGGACGGCTGGATTGCTACTGACTGGTTCTCACTCTCTTCTCAAAAAAGAGAGTGAGAAACAATCAGTAGCATTAGCACAGTAGTACTGTACTTGTCTCTTGTCTCAGGAAGAGGATTGATAGTGTTTGTGGATACTGGCATTATCGTTGGTTGGTGAAAGTTTTCGGCTTGCAGTCAGACTGAGAGAGGAAAAGAAAGAGCAGTTAGTTACTTTCTTTGTGAACTGAAAAAGAAGGGATAAACTGAGGTAGGTGCCAGACTCGGCTGGCTCTGCATAGCATCACCATGCTTACCAAATACATAATTAGTGATAACATGATGGAATGCATATTAGGTACTGCAAAGATGCTTATGATGGAGTAATTGCTTAAGAAGCTCAAGTAACTGGAAGAAAATGTGAAAGAACAAAAGCTGCAAGTAGGGGACACTTAGACTTAAAATATTATGTTGGTGAAGAATGACTGCAAACAGATCCCTGCATGCCATCTGCATTTCTTATAGGAAGTGGAGCAAACAGTAAGGAAACAATCTAAACATTTTAAGAAAAAGTGTAAAAAGTAGAGAGAGACTTTGTATATTAATTAAAGGCTAATACAGAGACATCTATATTCCATTGGCTGAGAATGCACATCATACCATAACCAGGGGTGTCTCGTGCTATCGGACTGTCGGCCTGCAGCCCTCCTACCTAGAAAAAACAACGAAAAAAATCTGTGAAAGAAAAAATCCAATCAGACTGCCTTTATCAGCAGTCTGGATGCAGAGAAAGAGGTACCCAGCAACCTGTGCTGTAAGATACCCAGGAATATGTGTGGTCGATGACCGCACAGAACAGAAGAGCTCCGGACTGCTTCCTTTGCAGACAGGGCCAATGAGGGATGAGCTGAGAGCTCTCGCAGGGATTTCGTTGTTCAGGCTTCGTGATTTGTACTGCAAATGGTCGCTGGATGGATGAGCGTCGTGCAGATGGATTTGGACATGGATTATGTGGCTTCGGATGTGTTCTGTTGGTCGGTCGCTGGCTGGATTATGTTCTGTGCAAGAAACAGGTAGTTGAAGATGTGTGTGTGTGTGTGTGTGTGTGTGTGTGTGTGTGTGTGTGTGTGTGTGTGTGTGTGTGTGTGTGTGTGTGTGTGTGTGCTGTTTCCAAACTCTTAGTGGGGAATATCAGAAAATACTATATAAAGGAACTGAAAACAGTGTTTGCAAAATAAAAGCATTGTTTATACTGGTTTTCAAACTAAATCAACTCCTTTTTGTATGGAATTAATACAGTCTCTACTAGAATTGAAAAAGGTGCCACTGCATTCTCGGATGTTATGCCGTATGCAATGTTCTTCCTCTTACTTTTTATTCCACTCCAACTCCAGATAAATAAATATCGTGGCAGGATGCAAAATACAGTGGTCTGCCTCTTTGAATGTATTTATCTGGATCTAGCATGGGATAATGGGGCTAGTTGTAATACACAATATTCTGTCTCTTTTTATTTATTTTTCTAGGGTTGGTGTGAAATATTAGAGTGAGACACAATAAGCAATGCTCTGCCTCTTTTTATTTACTAATCTGGAACTGCTATGGAATATAGTGGCCAGATGTGATATGCAGTGAGCTGCCTCTGTTTAGTAAGTTAGAGCTTATATGCAATATGCACTGTTCTCCCTTTTTTATTTATTTATTTCTCTGTCTTGGCCTGGCATGGAATATCAGAGCAAGATGCAATATGTAATAGTCTGCCTCTTTTTATTTATTTATCTAGAAATGGTATGGAAAGTCAAGATGAAATGCAATATGCAATGTTCTGCCTCTATTTATCCATTTATTTATCTATCTATCTAGAACTGGCACATAATATCAAGGCAATATATGATAGGCAGTGTTCTGTGTCTTTTCTATTCATTTATCTATAGCTGTTGTGGAATATCAGGGAGAGATACAATATGCAATGTTCCACCATATTTTTATTTATCTGGAGCTGGTATAGAATATTGGAGTGAGATGCAATATGCAGTGCTCTGCTTCATTTTGTTTATTAATCTAGAGCTTGTATGGAATATCAAGAAAGATGCAACATGGAGTGTTCTGCCTCTTGCTGCTTATTTATTTGGGTCTGATATAGAATATCGGCTTGAGCTGTAATATGCAATGTTCTGCCACTTTTTTATTTAATTATTTGGGCATAGAATATTTAGGTAAGGCAGTGTAGCATGCGAAATGATAACAATGTTGTGGCTAGTTATTTTTATTTGGTGTGGTACAGTTGGTAGCAAGGGTGGATTTTTATGGCCATGGCTTTGTACAAAACTGGTATACTGCTAATTGAAGAGCAAGTCTGATGACATTATGTAGTGGTAATGGAAGAAAATGTTGTTTGACAGTTTCCCAAATGGGAAGGAAGAGTGCTTTCAGGATGCATAATAGGGCAGATGGTGAGATTTGAATGTGCAGGGCTCAGTACAAAGATTGCTGAACAGAAGGATTCAAATGCATGTTTATAGGATTAATTTGTTAGCAAATAATAACCTTACTTTTTTCAAACCAATATTGCCAGCCATGTGATGTAGTGTCCTTAAATGGTAGAACACCCTACCAAAAGTGTGTACTGCAGTAAAATACAAGTGTAGGCAGCTCATTTTATAAGGTATGGTTATGTTATTATAAAGAAAGCTTAAGTCTGCATGCTAATTTTCAATGTTTTATATACATAGTAACTGATGTTGCAAGGTAGAGTTGTGGCATTTAAATGACAATATTAATTACTGAAGTCAGATGAGCTAGTAGGTTATTAATATTATTCACAGTAAATACAGAAGCAAGTCAAAGCATGTGAATAAGAATGTGTGAGAAGTTTTCATTTTGTTTTATTCTTAAAGTCTGTCACTGTCTGTCTATGTGTGCATTTTGCGTGTGTGTGTGTGTGTGTGTGTGTGTGTGTGTGTGTGTGTGTGTGTGTGTGTGTGTGTGTGATGAGGTGTTGCAAGCTAGGATATGCATTTGAAGTACACATGTTCAGTAGATAAGTATATGTTTTCTTTGCTCAGTTCAGCTTGCTTTATTTTATCTTTGCTTGCATGTGAAATGCCAGAATATTATACATAGCTTCTGGATAGCTCCATAATTATTGTTGAGAGCATTTTAAAGTAGCAGACTTGAATAAAGTTCTAGTTTTATAGATCTGAGTGGGAGCAAGTGCATGCTGGGAATTTGCATATAACTACTGAGCCTATTCATTTGACTGTGTTCTCTGGCTTGGTTTCTGGCTTTGTGGAGTCTCTGTCCATCCTTCTGTGCCAGTGTTGTTTCCTCCCACATCACAAATATGTGTAAATGAGTGAATGAGCAATCGTCCAAAATTTCCCCACAGGTGTGCACATCGTGTTTGTGCATGTTTTACTGTGCATGCCTACTGCAGTGGATAAATTGATTGGTATCCCCATCCAAAACTGATTCTGTGCTTCATGCCTACTTGTTGATAAAATAAACTCCTGACCCACTCCTATGGCCTCCATTCAGATAAATTTTATTTTAAGCCATGTTGCCCATTTTTGTTTTAGTTGTGTTGGCTTTTGGAGATATAATGATGCATGTCGGATACTTCTTTCTAGGAAATATATACTTTGTGGCTATATGAAACTTACGTTGTTATCTTTGTGAGAGGTGAAATGGAAAATGTTGTTATGGTGGAAGAATTTGTACAACTGTGGCCTATGAAAGGCACAACAACAGAAAGAGACACACATAAACAGGTGACACAAGTTTTAGTTAAAGTCCATTTGCTTCTAAATAGGCGTGTAGGTTTTACCACAGATGAAGCCCTAACTATGACAGTGAAGGATAATGCTTTGATACATTTAATGCTTAACTCTGGTTCATGAAAATATTGTCCTCCATTGTATTATTCACCAGGAGCATGTTTGTACATAGTCATTTAAATGCAACTTATTATGGAAAAATAATATATATAAACAAAAACCACTTGAACCACACTGAAATTGCTGACATCAATGCAAATTTATAAATCTGCATTGGCTTCAGTGATTTCTGCATGGTTCAAGTGGTTTTTGTTTATACATTTTTTATATATTTGTTTGCTTCTCTTACCACTTGATTTACTGTGAGTTCAAACATTTCATTTTAACTTTTTACTTATTATAGAAAACATAGTTTGCGATTCTGAATGGCTTAATGGGGTGGGGAAAACATCTGAGATAAGAATTCCCCATCAAATTAAATTTTTCTGATTCACAGACTACTGTCTCTGAGGTTTTCTCCTTGTGGAGGCTTCAACAGAAAGAAGGTCTCACAAACAGAAAGTACAGTTGTGTACACTTACCATAAATGTAGATGCTCGAGTATATTCACTGATGCAGTTATCACATTTGGGTTATCTGCTTGCAGTAGACCTCAGTCGGCCTGATTAACAAAGTCATGGGTCCTGCGTCAATTGCTGTCCCTACTTCGTGACGTCAGGTCGTCAGGGGTATAAAACGTGCATCCGATGCCATTACATCAGTTTGTCTTGCCCCAGATATCAGGTGCCTCCCTAATGGGAAGCAATTAAATCTATAAATATACAAGGTTATATGGTAAGCAGTATTGCCAGCATTGAAAGCCTTTCTGTTGTTGCCATGCAGAGAATACTTACATAACTAGATAACGTATAAGCCTTGGATACTGAAATGCATATGACAGTATTTGTAATAAAGGACAGAGTTACATTATATTAAACTCATTACAGGCTTTACCTGGAAACTAAACAGAATGCCAGTCTATCATGTGTGGTCCATATCATGTGCAGTAATCCTTTAAGCAATATATGTTGAGCTTGTTTCTTGTTTGCTTTTCATTTTTTACTTTGATCATGTTTTCCTCACGAAACAAGTAGATAGTTGTTGTCAGGCAGCAGGTCTTTTTTGGATAAGAAACATTTTTACAAGTGGGGGTATCACAGAGATTGCTACTTTCAGCATGTTACTTGGTACTTTCATAAAGCTGAATGTAAATTATAATTAGAACTGCAGTGCAAGGAGAAGTGATTTGAGTTAAGTGCTGCTTGTTTTTCTTATACTTGATTTTGACTGGCATTCCAGTAATGAATTTAAAAAGTAATTTATTTTTTCATGCCTCACATCCTTTTTGTTTCCATCTAATTAAGTAAGCTGTCATGCAGCCAATGGATTGAAATATTTTTTTTTCTTCTACACTTCATTTTGTCTTGATTGGACTCTCATAATGATGGTTTGGCACCCAGGGCAGCGTATTTAATTAAAGTTTTTGTGGTTTTGAGCATAGCTCCTACCCTTTCTAGTTGGCCACACCCATTCCCATTGACCCCACCCATTCAGCTGTCTTCTGCAGCCCCCCTTTGATTTGAAGTCACCAGCCGCCACTGACCATAACCATTATAACAGGCCACATATCTTGAATTTAGATGATGTGAAAGTATTGCTCTAATTCAAGCAGTAAATTTAGACTTCACAAAAGTTGCCATTTCACAAAATCACACTGTACACTTTATTGGTTACTTTAATGTAGTGAAACAACATATAAACATTGATTTGAAAGAAAAGCAGTCCTTGCACAACTCCTGTAATGTTAACACTGATAAGCCACATCTCTGATGGTTCTTTTCTCCATCTACCCTCTCCTCCTGAGTCTGCTTCTAAACGTGGTTAACTCCATTAGTAGAGTTAAAAAGCAATCATTTCTCGTCATGAATGAAAATTACTATAACTAAAAAAAATTGCAGTGCAGGCAATTTTTTTTTTGTTAAGTCAGTGCAGTCTTATGTTTAACATCATTAGGTGCAACTAATCGTAGGAACACAAATGAAGAAAACGATGTACGGCTTGTAGAATGCATTTTACTGATGTCATGTCTTCTAATTTAAAACTGCTATGAACTTACCAGTATAAAACTAATGAACCTAATGACAAGATAAGTACACACCAGTGTCTAGTTTTTAACCTCAGGATATCAAAGGCCTTTGAGTGATCTAAGTAGATTGTTGTGTTTAGTTTATGCTTATTTAATGTTGCATGATGTATCGTATTTAGAAATGACAGTACTGCTATCAGAACTGTGGACTGCTCAAAAAGTATGTTGGTACTGGGAGAATAGGTTATTTGTTTGTGGAGTGATGTAAGATTGTTTCCAAGTTAAAAGTATGTACTGTTCTGTGACTGCTCTATTGACAAGAATGCTCACCTAAGCTATTCAGATGGCAGCTGCTTTTATGAATTCAGGGGGTAGCAGCCAGGGGCTAGAGTAGTAGTTTTTAGTTTCTTTAGTTATGTCTTAGTCTTTGTGTGTTGTGTAGCTACAAGCTGAATAACTAAGTGGCGTTGCTCTGTTTGGACACTAGCATTGTTTGCTGAGAAAGCCTACGTTATTGTTTGTTTCATTTGGAAGAAGTTAGGACATGTTTTGCTGCCAGGATTGATTGATTAATAGCAGGTTGTGCATCCTTTAATATGATCTTTTTGATAACAGAACAAAAGATTATTAAAAATACTAAAAGGCAGAGGCCTATACATGAAGACTAGCAGGCACCGAAGATGTGCTTAAGGGGCTTGCACCTGTGCATCCTGGCTAAAAGTTCCCTTCCTTTATATATCATACAGTGATAACAGTACCTAGCACTGGGAGGGAATTTGCTGCAGCAGTAGGAAGCATGCATCTTTCTCACATCTTCCTTCTTATGTGCAATATTTAAAAACAGGAGGGACTGGAGATGATAGAAGGCAGGATTTATCAACTTGTTGCTCATCCCTGAATTTATTTAATTGTGCATTTCTTTCTCTGCTTGATCTGTCTAAGGTTTCAGTGAGGTGCTGTATGATTATTTCAGCCCTCTCCATATTAGGATCTTAGTTATTTTCCAGTAGATCCCATAACAAAAGAAACCTGCTACTTTACACTTTAGTCAGTTCTGTCAGCCTCCTTTCTTGACTGAGAGAGTTGTAAAGAAGTATTTCTAATATTCCCTTGGCTTACAATAGGAGAGTTCTTGGGGAGCCTGTGAAGGCTGTAAACTTGTTAAGACTACATAGATACCTGATAATTGGCATACCACTGATTTTCCTGCCTTTTGGCCAGTTATTATGCTTATTTACACACCAGAGTCCCTCAATATATATTCAACTAGTAGTACTGGAAAGGGTCTCCTGTGTTGAGGTGAAGGAATTCTATGTGCCATCTACCTTGACCACTTGAGTAGCATGATACTTCCATGTAGATGATTCATTCCATTGATAAAGCTTCTTGCTCCCCTTAGAAAAGAGAGGGTCTTCAGTGGGAAAAATAGCACTTAGTCAGCCTACATATATATCAAGGCATTGGGCATCATGATATGTTTCCATATCTTTGAAGTGTTCGAAATGTGTTAATTGTATCTGAAGTCCAGAAACCTGAAAATTACAGTTCTCAGATTTATAGGGCAAAGTTCTGTGTGCAAATTCTTTGTTATTTAAATAGGCTGCCTTTGTAACTAGTGAGTATCTTCCCATGTTATCTTTCTCTCTCTCTCTCTCTCTCTCTTTCTCCACATCTTTGAAAAGGCCAACTATATGTAAACTACACCTTCAGGACATGTTTTCTATCTCTGCACGTAATTACATAATTTGTGTCTGGCTGACGTGTGTTCAGTTTTGCACCACATTTTCTTTTCTGACACCTGCAAGCATGTCATTTATATGATTGTTTTTTCATATTGGAAGTATTAATCCTGTTGTATAATGAGTAACTCTTCTGCTGTGAATTCAGCTCATTCTTGACTGGTGCAAACTGTCCTTACATATATGCATGCATACATACATACATACATACATACATACTCTGTCTTTTATATGTGAAAGAAGGGAACTGATATAATAGGTGTCATAATTAGAGAGTTTGTGAGTTTGTGAAGAATACTATAATAGTCACATTGTATGTCATTCTTATATAACATTCAAAATGTGTTGCTTTACCTATGAAGTTCTGTATTAAACTAAAATCCTGAATTTTTACTTTCCTTATACTGGTTGAATGACCACAGCTCATTTTCAGAGCCCTGCTAAATAATAATATTTCACACAGATAATCATGAAGCAGAGTTGAATGCTGGTAAAAGTGGTTGCTTTGATTTATATGTATAGCTAGAGGTAAAGGTTGTTTTCATAGTTCTCTCACTAGACAATATATAGATGTTTCCTTAGAAGATAATAATACTTCCAGTTGACATTAGCAAGATGCATTTAGAATTTGTTCAAGCCTAAAATTAAATAAAATACAATGCTTCTAGACCATTTCTGTGTACAATGTTAATCAAACAAGCATCCATAGCCATGAATATCAAGTTCCTTTTGAGCTAGAGTCCCACATTTTGAATTATGTTAAGGGTATTACATAACATGGATTCATGCTACATTCAGAAGAAAAAAAATCATCCTAATTTGAAAGTTTAAATCTGTGGTGTGTTCATTGTTTTCCCTTTTTGTAGGGGTAGGGATGCAAAACATAAAGAAACATTTAAAGTATGATCAGCAGGACTGGAACTGTTTAATGACTGGCAAACTGCACTGATAAATTTGAAAACTTGGTGCAGATTAGAAGTATGTAATTTTTTTGGTATCTTTATTCTTGCTTTGTTTGTGGAAACTTTCCATAACCATGTTTTTTTATTTATATTTATGCAATTTAATTACACGGGACAAAAATGGTATAACAAAAAATGAGGTGAAGGAACCTTAATAAATTCAAAATACTTTAAAATGGATTTCTCAAAAAGCTTTGCATCGAAAATGTATATATTTGAATTATGGCTGACTCGTGATTTAAAATCTAACCCAGTACTGTATTAACTTTTAGTTATGTACTCACCATAACTTCAGATGTTTGGGATCCATCTCGCCTACATTCTGACTGATGGGCTCGGAGCCGATCCCTCGGCTCCGACTCAGCACGCTTATGCTATAGAGCAAGGCCTCTAATTGGCTGAGCTATCTTTATCCCAGGATGCACCACCACTAATCCCCCAGATCTTGTTTGTCCGCATTCATGCACACATGCACAGCTTGTTTATATAACATTGTTAGATGTTTCAAGATGAAACAACAGGATTCGGACCTTCTGATATCCTCTGATCTCCAAGGAAGGGGGAAGGAGGGTGGGTTATTAGGAATGTAGGCGAGATGGATCCCAAACATCTGAAGTTATGGTGAGTACATAACTAAAAGATGTTATGTGATCCTATCTCGCCTACATTCTGACTGATGGGACAGCGTCCCTAGCACCTAAATCCCGGGTGGCTCATTGGAAAACACTCCTGAGCACTGTGGAACCAAATGAAGCTCGTCCTCTAGATGCCACATCTAATTTGTAGTGGGAAATGAAGGTGTGGGGAAGACCATGTAGCCGCAGCACAAATGTCACCAATAGCAAGCTTAGAATGAAATGCTACCAAGTAGCCATAGCCCTTGTAGAATGAGCCTTGACAGAGGTGGTAAGCTCTTTGTTAGAATAAATATAAGCTTGAGTAATACAGTCCCTGATCCATTTGGCAATAGTGACCTTTGTGACCGCGTTGCCCAATTTGTTTTCTGCAAAGGATACAAACAACTGATCTGTTTTCCTTGATTGTTTGGTCCTATCTAAATAAAAACGTAACTGCCTGTGGACATCTAGTGTGTGGAAAATAAACTCCGCTTTATTGGAGTATTTTGGGAAAAAAACTGGGAGTTCTAACGACTGTTGCAAGCATAAAGTAGAACAGACTTTAGGAACAAAAGAAGGATTTGGTCTGAGGGATACCCTGTCTGTATGAAAAACCAAGTACGGGGGTTTCACTGACAAAGCTTGAAGTTCTGAAACCCTTCTGGCTGAAGTAATCACCACAAGAAAGGCTGTCTTCCATGATAGAAACTTTAGATCACAGGTAGCTGCCAGTTCAAAGGGAAAGGAAGTCAAGGCACGCAATACTATATCGAGATCCCATGGAGGTGCAGGATGAGAAATCGGAGGTCTTAATAGAGCAGCACCTTTCAAGAAGGTCTTACACAACCTGTTGCTCATTAAAGGTGGGTCTATGGATTCATGAAAATTAGAAATCGCTGCCAATTGTACTTTGATGGTAGAAACAGAAGAGCCTTGATTGAAAAGAGAGGTCAGGAATTTGAGTACTTCTGCCACGGGAGTAGAAATGGGGTCCAGGCCCCGGAGTTGAGCCCAGATAGCAAACCTTTTCCATTTGCTAGAATACAGTTTCTTCGTAGCAGACTTGTGGGCTGAAGATAATATGTGCACCACATCTGGATCCAGTGCATGTCTCCTGACTATAGTCGGAAGAGGAGGAGCCAGGCCGTCAATTTTAATGTGTGTAGGGACTGGTGTAGTAGTCCCGACTGATGAATCAGTAGGTCTGGGACCTGGTCCAGGAACCATGGACCTTCCAGAGCATGTTTCCGAAGATAGGGAAACCACACTTGACGAGGCCAGTAAGGAGTAATTAAGATCATCTTGCTCCCTAAGAGAGATGCCTTTTGAATCACCATGGGGAGGAGAGGAACTGGAGGGAAGGCATAAAGCAGGCCGGTGGGCCAAGGATGGAATAATGCGTCCATAGGGCTCTTCCCCGGAGCCGGGGTTAGGGAGAAAAATTCTTTGCACTTCGCATTCAGAGGAGTCGCAAAGAGGTCACAACACGGAACTCCCCATTCGCTGAAAATCTGCCTTGTAATTGTCATATTCAGAGACCATTCGTGAGGAGAGAGGATGGTTCTGCTCAACCTGTCGGTTATGACATTGGACTTACCCGGTATGTGAGTAGCCACTAGGAAGTGTATGGTCGAGACTGCCCATTCCCAAACTCTCATCGCTTCTCTGCAAAGAGGATAGGATCTGGTCCCTCCCTGTTTGTTCAGATACCAGACAACTGACATGCTGTCTGAGTGAACAGCAATTATGCCCTGAGGGAGGTAATCGTGAAGGGCTTGAAGGGACAGGAGTACTGCCCTCATTTCTAGGATGTTGATGTGGAGAGGGGTCTCTTCCGGGTGCCATTTGCCTTGGACTGACCTGCCCAGGGAATGCCCCCCCCACCCCATCTGGGAGGCGTCCGTGGTCAAAGTGGCCGCCGGAGGAGGAAGAACAAAGGGTCATCCCTGATCCAAATTGGAGGACACTAGCCACCAGCGAAGGTCCCGTTTGCAAGATTCTGTGATCCATATTAGATGATTGAGGGGGAGTTCCTGAAAGGACCACTGAGTTGAAAGAAGCCACTGGAGGATTCTCATGTGTAACCTTGCCAAGGGAACTAGCAGAACTGTGGCAGACATCGATCCCAATAGCTGTAGGACCATTCTGGCTGGGGCTTTGGACCTGGGGAGTAAGGCTCGAACCTGATTTTGAATGGTCTGAATTTTGTCTGCAGGTAGATAGACCCGCATCTGGTTTGAATCTATCTCTACCCCTATGAATCTTATTCTTTGAGATGGCCGTAACACAGACTTTGGCCAATTGAAGGTGATTCCAAAGGAATTGCCCAGTGATATTGTGGCTTGCAGGCTCCGTAGAAGTAGATGCTTGTAGGTGGCAGTTAGGAGCCAGTCGTCTAGGTACGGAAACACCTGGAATCCTAGACTTCTCAAGTGAGCAGTCACTACTGCCAAGCATTTGGTGAACACCCTGGGGGCTGTGGTGAGACCAAAGGGCAGCGCACGGAACTGAAAATGACTGCCTCCTAGGCTGAAGCGCAAGTGTCTCCTGGACGTTTGATGTATTTTGATATGGTAATACGCGTCCTTGAGGTCTATGGAGCACATCCAAACACCTTTCTCCAGCAATGGGAGAATGGTTTGTAAAGTGACCATTCGGAACTTGGACTTCTTGACTGAATGGTTTAGGTTGCTTAGGTCCAAAATGGGCCTCAAGTCCCCGGTCTTTTTTGGCACCAAAAAGAATCTTGAGTAAGTCCCTAATCCGATCTGGTCTGCGGGGACCGGTTGGATGACTCCTTTTTGCAGCAGCTTTGAAATTTCTGAGGCTGCGGTATCCCGTTGACTGGGTGGTGGGTCCGGGATTCTTTTGGACTGAGGGGGGGGCAACAGAATGGGATGGAGTAACCTCCAGCGATAATTCGAAGCACCCATCGGTCCTGAGTGATCTCTTCCCAGGCCTTCAAGTGCTTCGAAAAACGACCCTGGACTGGCTCTGGAACAGCACAGTTGGGCAATCCCTCAGGGACTATGAAAAGCTGAAGAGCCACGAAAGGACTCGCGGTCTCCAGTGTTGCGGGGGCCTCTGCTGCCTCTGGGATGGTGTCTTCCTGATGAATTTCCCCCTCCTCTGCCTCTGGAGGGGGAACCTTCCTGCTGAGAGGGGTAAGACTTCTGAGATCTACGGAACCACATCTTCCCTCCTCTTTTAGCCTTGGGATAAGGCCAAAAGGGAGTGGAAAATCGTGCCCCTACGGCAGTCAGAGTCTGACCCTCCTGTTCACAGCGGGTAAGTGTGTCTTTTACCTTAGGCCCAAACAGGGAGGACCCATCAAAGGGGGCATCAGCAAATGAAGACTTGAAGGCCTCCGCGAAATGACACAGGCGGAGCCAGGCTTGTCTCCGTAGCGCAATGCCTGTACCCGCCGCTCTACTCGCCCCTTCGGCCGCATACAAAATGAGCCTCATGGACGAGTTCGAAATGGACGACATTGTAGCCAGCTGAGATCCAACCATCTGGGCCAGCTCCTCAGGCAGGTTACCTAAGAGGGTATCGGATAGCTCCTTAATCAGATCCCTCTGAAATCTCATAAAGTGCATCAGGTAGTTCAAAGACCTCAGAGTAAAGGCCGCTGAACTAAGGGTGCACTTACCGTACCGATCCATGCTCCTAGACTCCTTATTAGGAGGATGGACGGACGTAGAAGCCTCTGCTACATCTTGCTGGGTAGCAGATGCCACCACCATAGCATCCACAGCCACACCTTTCGTAAGGAACTCTCTATCTGGGGGTGCCGAAAGAAATTTGTTTGGATGAGCGGGCACCGGTTCCACAGAGTCTGGGTGTTCCCACGCCCTTCGACAGATCAAATCCAAGAGCTCGTCGAAGGGCGGAGACACCCAGGAGGCGGAGGGCTGGGCCCCGAAGGCCTTCAGGAACACCGACTCATCAGCAGAGGGAGGTTTGGACTGCCAGCTGCCTCGTTGTTTTAGGGCTTCCAGGATGTCTGCAAAGGAGACATCATCTGAGGACGACTTGGGGGACCCCTCTGCATCATCGAGATCGGTGTCAGATGTCAAAGACTCATCAGGGGAGTCAACGTGCTTCCTCCTGCATGTTCTCTTCCTGGGAGGTTCTTCCGAAGAGGCTTCAGAAGGACCTCCAGGAGGGGGAGAAACCCCAGCGGGGGTAACCTGAGGCCTAGGGGCTCTGCTGTCTATGGACAGGGGGACTGCCAACGACCCAGTCTCCAAATGTAGGGAAGGAGCTGGGGAAACTGTGGAGGTAGCCAATGAAGATTTGGCTAGAGCACTCCTCATAGCCCTGAAGGCGGGACCACCAGAATCCTGGGAAGGTCCCCCCTCCATGGCCATGACAGTGGACGGTACTCCCGCCGCCGATGCACCAAGAGGGAGACTTGGGACCGAAAGCATCAATCCCGAAGCCTCCCCCCCAGGGCCGAAGGAAGAAGTCCGTGCACTGAACTCCGACCCAAGAGCCGGAGTCAGAGCAAGGGTCGGGCCTGACCCTAACACCTCCACTGGTTCCACCAACACCTGCTCCAACGGTGCCAAAGCTGTTGGAGGAGGAAGTACAGTAGGGGAGTGGACCATCGGCTCTAAAGCCAAATGGGCTGGAGCTGAAACCATCTTTTGGAACACCGGAGACTGGAAGAGTCGAAGGAGCACCCTGTCGATGTCCGAATCAGACATCCTGGATGATCTCGAGGATACCGATCGGGCACGAACCGATTTCGCCAGCGGCGCCGAAGGGCCCGGGGACCGGCTCCGAAAAGACTCAACAATTATCGGCTCCGAGGAAACCTTCAAGGAAATTTCCCTCGGTGCTGATAAGGACTTCGGCTCCGAGGGGGAAGTGTCTGAGCCGATGACCCTTATCGGCTCCAATATCAGTGGAGCCGATGAGGGTGACCTGCCTCTCGCCCCAGACCTCGGCTCCGAAACCAGAGGGGTCGAGGCTGGAGGCATCGAGGCAGACCGTTCTGACCTCGGCTCCGAAGTCCATGGAGCCGATGGAGAAGTCTGCTTAGTTTTCTTAGCCGTCGGTTCCAACTGACTGGTCGGAGCCGGCGCTTTCCTCTTTTTAGAAGGAGACAGAGAGGAAGATAAAGCCTCCTCGAAAGAAGGCTTGATTAATCCTTTGAGGATTAATTTATTTTTCCTCTCCTGGAGGACTCTGGAGGAAAACGCATGGCATACACTGCACGATTCCTGCAGATGTTTAGCGCCAAGACAATAGACGCACGAGGAGTGGTCGTCCGTTATGGACATTTTGAACCCACACCTCGTGCACTTTTTAAACCCGGAGGGTTTATGTTCTTTAGACATAATCCTACAAAAACAGACAACAACAGTAACTTAAGTGTTTACACATGACAAAATATGTATGCCACTAACTCAGAAAAAAATATTTAAACTAAAGAACTTTTTTTTTTTTTACACACAAGAATGAGAGAAGGAGAAAGGGGAAACAAGGAGGGTCAAGCCCCTCTAACTCAAACGGGTACTTGACCCACACACAACCACTAAAGTAGTAGTTAGCACAGGGGAAGGCCCCTCTAACTTAAACGGAACCTTCTCTGACAGGAAAATATACGAAAATCTCAATCAAACTGTTAGAAACACACTCGTACACAAAAAATAGCCGTTAAAACAGCTTTTGGGTTTAAATGAAGCAAATACTGACAGGAAAAAAAGCCTAATATATAGTACTTAGCCCAGCCAATGTTGAGACCACGTCCAAGCTCTGTAAGCGGCAAACGAGATCTGGGGGATTAGTGGTGGTGCATCCTGGGATAAAGATAGTTCAGCCAAATAGAGGCCTTGCTCTATAGCATAAGCATGCCGAGTCGGAGCTGAGGGATCGGCTCCGAGCCCATCAGTCAGAATGTAGGCGAGATAGGATCACATAACATCCACTGTTTTGTTGTTGTAGATCAGTGTAGCAGTTACTGATGTCTCATTACTTCTGTGAGATTATTTAAAAGCAAGATTAAAAGGAAAATTTATTGTATTAGAACTGCATATTAAAATTGCAATAGACGGATCTAAATGCAGTGATATTAGGTGCCATAGAATGTCTGTTACAGTTAAAAGTAGTAGGTAATACTTTTTTTTATGGAAGATTTTAATCTTCTAGACATAGACTGAGAACAAACATTTTCAAATATACCTGGACTGTTAATTAAAGTAAAGCAAGTCAGAATTCTAGTTAAGATGGAAGCTATTTAGCATAACAGTCTATCAGCTCCATATACCTCTCTTAATAAATCTCAGCTTTTGGCACTTGGACCTGTAGTGATTCAAGAATTCTGCACAAGTAATAGTAATTGTTACCTGGTTTGTAATTCCATGTGGAAAAAAAAGACAACAGTATCAGGCAGTTTAACATTTCAAGAGAATAAGTGGCAGGAAAGGACATTCCATGAGCCTGTGGACCTCTCCTGAAACCCAAACATAGATAATAGGCAAAATAAAATGATGACTGCATTCTGTTCTGAGCAAGCTCTACTGATGTTAAGTTGGAGCTAATTATGTCTGCACTGCAAACATTTATGCTTTACTAGATAGCTATTTTGATGGCTGGCTAAGATAATTCAGAGAATGGGAGATGTCAAGTCTAGACTTGAAGTGGTGGAGGTAAAGCATGTGGACCAAAAAGATCATGCCAGTTAGAACATCAGGTTTTACCTCTTATCATGCGTTACCTCTTATCATGCGTTCCGGCCCCAAAATCCGGACAATACCAAGAAAGGAGGGGGGGGGGTATCCATATTCATCAAGGACACCCACACCTCAAGACTGGTGGCAACGCACGATGCATCGGAGACCATCCAGGTGCAATTAACCATAGGCAAGACTGCTCTGCAAATTGTAGCATGTTACAGGCCACCCTCACAAACTCAGGAACCTCACATGGCCTTCCTGAAAACACTAGAGGGGATAAATGTATCACCAAACACCATCATACTAGGTGACTTCAATTACCCTAATATAAACTGGGAACACTACTCAAGCCCAAACACCCTAGCCCAAAGTTCCTGGAATTCATAAACTCAAATGCCATGGAACAACTAGTCACCATCCCACAAGAGGAGAAAACATACTTGATCTCATCATCACGAACATGGGAGCACAATGTTCAACACGAAGTATACCCTCACTGGTGAGATCAGATCACAAACTAATCTCGCTGGAGGTCCTCATCCCACCCCCACCTGAAATAAAAAAGACCACAGTAAAGAACTTCTCGAAAGCCGACTTCACACTTCTAAAGACTAGTGTGGTCTCCTTTAAGGCCCCCGAGCTGGCGGAAAACAGTACTCAAGCCGCTGAATCACTTACAAATGCCTTCTACCAGCACCTGCAGGACTGCATGGATAAGGCAATCCCAAGCAAAACAAAGACTCTTTGTACCAAAGGCAAGCGTCCAGTCTGGTGGTTCCCCAGCCATAAACAAACTCTACAACAAAAGGAGGAAGCTACTACAAGATAGAACAAAATCCTTAAAAGGTAAGACACCCTTGATCACTATAAGTAAAAAACTAAGAGCTCTCATAAAATCATCCAAAGCAAATTTTGAGAGAAAAATAGCTAAAGACTCAAAAGACAATCATAAGGCCTTCTTTAGCTATGTTAGAAACCTGGGAGGAAACTCCCAGATATGCTCAGAACTAGTTCAAAATGATGTGAAGATTACTGATCCTACAGACATTGCCAACATACTGGCTGACAGGTTCAGTGCAAACTTCTCCCCCCCCCCAAACGAGAGATGTCTATACCAAGCGATTGCACCCCCCGAAACCTCCCCAACTCCCAAGTGAGCACTGCTCTTTCCAAATCAAAAACACAGCATCCATGGGACCTGATGGTGTCCCCGGCTGTGTGCTCCATGAACTCAACGAGGAATTAAACCCACAGCTAGGACAGCTGTTTAATCATAGTCTTACCTCTGGATACGTACCCAGGGAGTGGCGCACTGCAACTGTGGTCCCACTTCACAAAGGCGGTGCCTCCACCGACCCTGGAAATTACCGCCCATTAGCTTGACAAGCCTTATCTGCAAAGCCATGGAGAGGATCATAATGGACCTCATAAATAAAGACATAGTGAATTTGCAGACTTTGGATCCATCCCAGTTTGGCTTTGTCAAAGGCAGATCATGCCTTCTAAACTTGGTTGACTTTTGAAACAGTCACCAAAGCCATTGATGAGGGAAAGGCAGTCCATACAGCCTACCTCGATCTGGCGAAGGCCTTGATACAATACCCCACTCGGGTATCATTGAAAAACTCATCAGCTTAAATGTTAACCCATACATCACAAGATGGGTTGCAAACTGGCTGAGTGACAGAACCCACAGGGTCAGAGTTGCTGGCGCCATGTCAGACTCAAAGCCTGTCACAAGTGGTGTACCACAGGACTCAGTCCTGGGCCCAGTCTTATTTGGCATCTACTTTTCAGTACAAGCAAACACAGGAGGGTTATGGCTGACAAAGTTTGCAGATGACTGCAAACTGGCCATAGTAGAAAACACATCTGACACAGATATCCTTCAGAAGGGTCTCACAGAAGCGGATAACTGGTGCCAGAGCCATAGCCTAAAGTTAAATGCCAAAAATGCATAGTCGTACCCTTCGGGAAAAACAAGGTTACCCTAGCTACCAAATAGGTGGCAATCCACTGAGCACAGAAGAAGTTATCAGGGACCTGGGGACCCAGGTTGATAGTAGTCTGTCATTCGACACCCATGTAGCTAAAGTAGTTAGGAAGACCTTCTACATTGCCCACCTTATCATGAAGGGATTCTCATCTAGATCAAGGGAGGTCATAGTCTCCTATACTCATCACTTATCAGCCCAATGATTGAGTACAATGCCCCATTGAATGTATCTGACCCGACACTTGCAGCAGCTGGAGAGGCCACAAAGTTCCTCACCAAAGGGATAAAGGGTCTCAAACATCTGTCCTATGCTGCCTGACTGAAAGAACTCCAGCTCTATTCAGTCGCCATCGCTTGCTCAGAGGTGACCTTTGCCTAACATACAAGGCCATGTCAAACCCAGATTTGATGAATATGCTTCACCTCAAAAATCTAGATCCGTCAGAGCCACAAGGCGGAGACTTAAACCTCGACACGGCTATTAATAGGATGTGCTGGAGGGATAGATTCATCACCCAAAGACTCCTATGCTGTGGAATAAAATCCGGTATATGTGAGGCAGAGCACCTCGCTGGCCTTGTTCAAGAGAAATCTTGACCAATGGATGGGAGATCGCAGATATACCCCAGGGATTACCTCAGTGTCACTGCTCGACAGAGGCACAGCAAAATAATGGGTATAGTTCCCCATACTAAAGGGGTGGTGTAAGCCACAAAACTATGGGCTAGGCTTGTAAATGCCCTCGGGCAGATAGCCTAGTATGAACCTATGAACCTATGAACCTATGAACATCCATTTTAATAGAATACCTGAAGGAGTAGAAGCCAGTCTAATATAGGTTCATAGGTTCATAGGTTCATACTAGGCTATCTGCCCTAGGGCATTTATAAGCCTAGCCAGAATGTGTGTGGCTTTCGCCACCCATTTTAAATTTATTTTGCTATGCCCTTTTTCGAGGTTAGTATACTGTGCCTCTGTCTAACAGTGACACAGAAGTGATACCCGGGGTAAACCTACGATCTCCCATCCACTCATCAAGATTCCTCTTGAAGAGAGTCAATGAGGGACTCTGCCTAACCTGGACTGGGATTTTATTCCAGAGTGAAGGAAGCCTCTGGGTTATGAATCTGTCCCTCCAGCATGTCCTATTTATTTCAGTGCCGAGGTTCAAGTCTCTCGAGTGCGTAGCTCGATGGGATTTGGATTTTCTGAGGTGCAGCATGTCCATTAATTCCGGGTTGGACATGGCTTTATACGTCAGGCACAGATCGCCTCTGAACAGGTGGTATGCCACTGAGTAGAGCTGGAGTTTCTTTAACCGGGCAGCATATGGCATCTGTTTGAGCCTTTTGATCCTCTTGGTGAGGTACTTTTGGGGTCTTTCCAGTTGCTGCAGGTGTCTGGTAAGGTACATCTCAAAAGGGGCATTGTACTCAATTATGGGCCTGATGAGGGATGAGTAAAGAGGCACAATGACGTCCTCTGATCTAGATGTGAATCCCTTCATGATTAGGTGGGCTATATAAAATGTTTTTCTAACCACTTTGGCCACGTGGTTGTCAAATGAGAGATTGCTATCAACTTGGGTCCCCAGGTCCCTAATTACTTCTTCTGTACTTAATGGATTACCACCTATGTGGTAATTTGTGGGCACTTTGTTTTTGACAAAGGGTATGACTATACACTTTTTGGCATTTAGCTTGAGGCCATGGCTCTGGCACCAGTTGTCTGTTTCTATGAGGCCCTTTTGGAGGATGCTTGTGTCAGCTGGAGAGTCGATTTTGGCACCCAGTTTGCAGTCATCTGAGATCTTGGTCAGCCACAGTCCTTCCGTGTTGGCCTGTACTTCCGAGAAATATATACCGAACAAGAGAGGTCCCAGGACTGAGCCTTGTGGGACACCACTTGTAACTGGTTTGGAGTCTGACATGGCTCCAGCAATTCTAACCATGTGGGTTCTGTCCTTGAGCCAGTTTGCAATCCATCTAGTGACATAGGGGTTTATATTTAAGCTGGTGAGCTTATCTATAATGCCCATGTAGGGTATTGTATCGAAGGCTTTTGCAAGGTCCAGGTAGGCTGTGTGGACCACCTTCCCCTCGTCAATGGCCTTGGTGACTGTTTCAAAGAAATCAACCAGGTCTAAGAGGAAGGATCTACCCTTAACAAAGCCGAACTGGGTAGGATCCAGTGTCTGTAGGTCCCCAATATCTTTATTTATGAGGTCCATGATGATCCTTTCCATAGCTTTGCAGACTAAGCTAGTCAGGCTTATGGGGCGATAGTTTCCAGGATCCGTTGAGGCACCACCTTTATGGAGAGGGACCACTGTTGCTGTATGCCACTCTTTGGGCACATATCCTGTAGTAAGGCTGAGATTGAACACTAGTTTTATGTTTGGGTTTAGCTCTTTTTGGAGTTCATGTAGGATGCAGCCCAGGACACTGTCTGGTCCCATTGATGCTGTGTTTTTTGCTTTGGAGAGGGCGGCTCTTACCTGAGCATCTGAGATGTCAGGGGGGCAGCACTCTGCTGGGATAGCTATTTGCCCTTTTGGTGGGGAGGGGGGGGGGAGTTTGCGCTGAACCTGTCAGCTAGAATGTTGGCAATGTGTGTGGGTTCAGTGTATTTTTTGTCATTTTGGACTAATTCTGAGCATATCTGAGAATTACCACCCAGGTTCCTAACATAACTAAAGATAGACTTGTGATTATCTTTAGTGTCCTGTGCAATTTTTCTCTCGAAGCTGGCCTTAGACAATTTTATGAGTGCCCGTAGTTTTTTGCTAATACTGATCAGTGATGCCTTCCCTTTTTGAGATTTTGCTCTATCATTTAGTAGCTTCCTCCTTCTATTGTATAGTTTGTTTATGACTGGGGTCCACCAGACAGGATGTCTGCCTTTGGAGGATTTGGTCTTGGTTTTATCTGGGATCGCATGATCCATGCATTCCTGAAGGTGTTCATAGAATGCGTTTATAAAGGATTCTGCGGTCTGGGCCATATTTTCCACAGGCCCGGGGGCTTTGAAGGATTCCACCTCGGTTTTGAGGAGTGTGAAATATGCTTTAGAAAAGTTTTTCACTGTGGTTTTCTGGGCAGGGGGTGGGGTCGGGATGTGAATATCCAGTGAGATTAGTTTATGGTCTGATCTTACCAGTGAGGAATGCACTTCTGGTCTGGAGCATAGAGTCCCCATGTTGGTGATGATCAGGTCCAGTATGTTTTCCCCTCTTGTGGGAGTGGTAACAAGTTGTTCCATAGCATTTGAGTTTATAAATTCTAGGAACCTTTGGGCTAGGGTGTTGGAGCTAGAGTAATGTTCCCAGTCTATGTTTGGGTAGTTGAAGTCGCCCAATATAATGGTGTTTGGAGAGACCTTCATATTTTCCAGTGTTCTCAGAAAGGCCGAGTGGGGTTCCTGTGTTTGGGAGGGTGGTCTGCAGCAGGCTATAAACTGGAAGGCAGTTTTACCCACTTTTAGTTGCACATGGATAGTCTCTGATGCTTCGTGCTTTGCCACCAACCTGGAGGTGTGGGTATCTTTGATGAATATCAATACTCCCCCTCCTTTTGTGGTTCGATCCAAGTTTTGGAGCCGAAAAGCATGGTATGAGGTATAACCTGGTAGTGCTGGGGTGCTCTCGGGAGCCCTGAACCAGGTTTCTGATACTGCATAGATATCGATGTTCTCCATGCTAAGGAGAGTTTCGAGTGCATGCATCTTGAGGTTTAGACTTCTGGCGTTGAGTAGCATTACTCTTAGTTTCTTATCCCTTGTGATACCTATGGAGGTGGGTTTGTCTTTTGAGCCTTGCCTAAAAAAGGCACTATGGGGGTAGCAAGAGCCTTTGCCAATATCTGAAAGCCCAGGGGTGACAGGTGCAAGCCGTCCCCAGCGAAGCATCGTGGCTTGTCGAGCATATCATCCCAAGCTGACAGGCATTGGATCCCCTTTGAATGACACCAGTACTTAAGCCGGTTGTTGAAATTGATCATCTTGTCTTCATATTGTGGCATCATTCTTGGTGAGGGTAAGATCTTACTCAAGGTCAGGGTCATCCCGCCTGGGCTACATGCTCAGAGAGCTCCTTTATGTCTCTTTTCATGCAGTCCAGGGAGGTACGTCTCAGGTCATTCACACCAGCATGGACAATGACTGAGTCATATTTGTACTTGCCTTGGAGTGACCTGAGTGCTTGTGTTATGTGGCGGATCCTAGTACCTGACAGGCTGCTCACCGTGACCCTCTCCTTGTTCAGCCTGGTGAGCGGGACGTCAGTGTGCCTGACGATAGAGTCACCTATTACAAGTGTATCAGGTGTGTTGTTTAGTCTTAAGGGCTGTGACTGTTCATATCTTTGATGAATATCAATACTCCACCTCCTTTTGTGGTTCGATCCAAGTTTTGGGGCCGAAAAGCATGGTATGAGGTATAACCTGGTAGTGCTGGGGTGCTCTCGGGAGCCCTGAACCAGGTTTCTGTTACTGCATAGATATCGATGTTCTCCATGCTAAGGAGAGTTTCGAGTGTGTGCATCTTGAGGTTTAGACTTCTGGCGTTGAGTAGCATTACTCTTAGTTTCTTATCCCTTGTGATACCTATGGAGGTGGGTTTGTCTTTTGAGCCTTGCCTAAAAAAGGCACTATGGGGGTAGCAAGAGTCCAGCGAAGCATCGTGGCTTGTCGAGCATATCATCCCAAGCTGACAGGCATTGGATCCCCTTTGAATGACACCAGTACTTAAGCCGGTTGTTGAAATTGATCATCTTGTCTTCATATTGTGGCATCATTCTTGGTGAGGGTAAGATGCTACTCAAGGTCAGGGTCATCCCGCCTGGGCTACATGCTCAGAGAGCTCCTTTATGTCTCTTTTCATGTAGTCCATGGAGGTACGTCTCAGGTCATTCACACCAGCATGGACAATGACTGAGTCATATTTGTACTTGCCTTGGAGTGACCTGAGTGCTTGTGTTATGTGGCGGATCCTAGCGCCTGACAGGCTGCTCACCGTGACCCTCTCCTTGTTCAGCCTGGTGAGCGGGACGTCAGTGTGCCTGACGATAGAGTCACCTATTACAAGTGTATCAGGTGTGTTGTTTAGTCTTAAGGGCTGTGACTGTTCAGCACACTGGCTTTGTGAGATATGTGTTGCACGTGTTTTGTTTTGGGGTAGCGGTTGCTTGGGTGTCTGCTTTGGAGGTCTCTGCTGCTTAGGCAGATCTTTATTTAGAGCCTCTGAGTATGTTTTTGTGTCATTATGTGTTTGGTTTGCTGTCGTGGTTGGTCTATGTGAGACTGGAATTGTAGTGAGTGTGGTTTCCTTTTCCTCCTGACTGGTTATGCCAGTACTGAGGTGAGAGAGCTTAGCCTCCAGTTTGGCTATATGGTTGCATCTCTCACATGTGTTGGAATTTGTTGGGAGGAGGAGAGGGTTGTCTGTGTACATGAGGCAGTTGTAACATTGCCTCAAGATTCCCAGATTCACTAGCTGGACCGGAGAGGAGATTGACAACTGACCTTTGGACATGCTAGAATAATATTGGGAATTCCTTAATAATTGAAAACAAGGGCCAGTGGGGAATGAGGGTGTAGTGCTTTTAATTTTTAGTGCTGACTTATATAATTGCTTTAGCGAGCAAGTGCCAGGTAACTTAAGTGCAATGTGTTACAGGTAACTTAAATGCAAAAACGACAAACAGTAACTTTCTTTCAAGTGAAACAAGGAAATAAGTACAGTAAGCAATGTAGATATCACTAGTGATCCACAGAAGCGCTGAGAAGCCACATATTAGGTGGAATTAGCGTTCCAGGGAAATAACAAGCAAACAAACAACAAGCATATAAACAAAGCTAGATTCAGCAGGCCTGGATCTAGTCTATACTACAGCAAACAAGGTGTACCAATTTCAGCAAGATACAGTTCAAATATTCAGGCACTATAAACCTTTAACCAGAAATTCCCAGCTCAGAAGGGCAGAGTCCAGCCTCTTCTCCCACAAGAGTGCAGACCACGAAGCTTCTTAATGTAAAATAACTGGCCTGAAACCCAAGTGCTTAAACCAGAACTAATCCACTTTAAGAATAACAGACACTGGGCTCTCAGTCAGCAGTTCCCAACTTAGAAGGATGAAAGCTACCTGTCCTGCCACCACAGTGCATGTTACAAACCTTCCTAATGTAAAACAACTGGTCTGAAGCCCAAGTGCTTAATCCAAAAGACTTAAATGATAGCTACACTTTAATCAAGTTACTACCAAGAAGTAATAAATACAATTGAATACTTTAGAGAATGCCTGGATTAGTGCTCGAGTTACACAAACAAAGCTAGATCCAGCAGGCCCGAATCCAATCTATGCCACAGCAAACAAGGCGCACCAACTTCAGTAAGAAGCAGTTCAGATATGCATGCACTATAAGCCTTTAACCAGAAATTCCCAGCTCAGAAGGGCAGAGTCCAGCCTCTCCCCCCTCAAGAGTGCAGACCACAAACCCCCTTAAAGTAAAATAACTGGCCTGAAAGCCCAAGTGCTTAAACCAGAATTAATACATTTTTAGAATAACAGACACTGAGCCCTCAATCAGCAGTTCCCAACCTAGAAGGATGTAAGCTACCTGTTCTGCCACTACAGTGCAGACCACAAACCCTCTCAGTGCAAAACAACTGGTCCGAAGCCCAAGTGTTTAAACCAAAAGGCTTAGAATGAGTTACACCAAGCAGTAATAAATACAATTCAGTACTTTTAAGATGATGCAAAAGTAAAATAAAGTAGGTATAAACACAAGTACAGTAAAAGCAGATGATTTTTTTTTTCTGAACAAGTGCTGAGATCAAAGAAACAGATTTGAGTGCTGAAACTAGAAAAGTGGCTAGTTATAAGAAAAAAAAATTAAGCTAGAAGGCTTCCCTCCAACACAGAAGGGCTTGGGAGCTCAGAAGCCTACAAATAGTCTATACCACTTAACAGGAAAGGCAGGAAACAAGTTTAAATTTTTTTTCTGTTTCCCAGATGCTCTCTTTGTACACAGTAGGAGTGCCTGAAATCAGAATATGATCTCACTGCACTCAGTTGAGTAAGCAAATGAGATGGGCCCAGAAGGAGTATCCAAACACAAATTTACAAGAGGGGCGGGCAGTTTCAAGGCCACTAAGATTAACACCAAAACAAAAACAGGGAGAGTGGGTGGGACTAACTGAAGAGCAGAGTCAAAACTTCCAGTTCAGTTAATATTCCTGCAACACACAGTTAAAATCAATTGAAATACTGTATTTTTTTGAAAAAAAAGTGCAGATAAAGGTACTTAAATTCTCTTATACGTCCAGTTGAATACAGTAAGTTCTTAGCCGGCCAAAGCTGAGGTTTTTAAGCAGAAAATATTATACACTGTACTACTTAAATAGGCAAGGACAGGAAATCAAAGAATGTGGCTTCCCCCATATTTGTAATTACTAGCAAATAACAAAATTCAGCAAACACTGACTAACTTCCAGTTCAGTTAATACTCCTGCAACACACAGTTAAAATCAATTTAAATACTGTATTTTTTTGGGAAAAAACGTGCAGATAAAGGTACTTAAATTCTCTTATACGTCCAGTTGAATACAGCAAGTTCTTAGCCGGCCAAAGCTGAGGTTTTTAAGCAGAAAATATTTTACACTGTACCACTTAAATAGGCAAGGACAGGAAATCAAAGAATGTGGCTACCCCCACACCTGTAATTACCAGCAAATAACAAAATTCAGCAAACACTGACTAACTTCCAGTTCAGTTAATATTCCTGCAACACACAGTTAAAATCAATTTAAAATATTGTATTGCCAACTGATTTTTAAGAATAATGCTCCATAGCAGGCTTGACAGAATTGAGAACTATTTCCACAGAGTTAAGGGCTATGAATAACAGAAACTAAAACTGACTGAAAGCTTTAGCAAAAGTCAAAATTAATTGATGGTCTATTGAATAATAGTTGTGTGTTTTTGTGTCTAGTTGTCTGTGACGATTACCTAAGTACACAGTCTAGGCATGTAAACTATCATGAATATGTTTATTAAATTAATGTTTGATCATGACATGTTTATCTAGCTTCTGGTAGTCTGTCTTCTTTTGATTCGAAATCTTAATTTCCTGTTTTTTTCCTAGGAACTTATCTTTCTTACCTTTATATTTATAGAAAATGTGTACTACACAACAGGATTTTATAAACAATACAGTTACTAAAACAGTGAGAATCTTGTCACCCAAGATGGGCGACAAACAGAAATGTGTGCATGCAAATAACAGAATATTTAACAAAAGTAAAGGTGTACTTTGTCTTCTGCATATTATGGTGATCACACATCTAAAGCTGGAATAAATCGCATTTAACACTGATCTAAAGCTTCCTTTTCTCTAGAAAAAGCAAGTCCTTTTTGTAAATGAGGTCTCAGTATAGCAAGCAACATGCCTCATTTATGATGCATATGTCCCTCTACCACCAGACTAAAACTATATTTTTTTCTGAAATCAAACTATATTGTTATAGTGAGACCACAGTGCTTAAAGTTTAGGCTCATATGAATAAGATATCTAACTTCAGCTACTATAACAATCAGTTATTCCTTCATGTAAAATCAAGTGAGTCCTGTTGATTTTGCTGATGTATTAAGTACTAGCAGTCCTTGTTACAGCATCTTTAATTAATGGCGCGTGTGTACCCAAGAAGACTGAATGTTGTAATTAAATCAAAAGGTGCTTCCACAATGTATGAAACCAGTTTATTGGACTATTTTTTTTTTTTCCCCTAATAGATTTGTTTGTTTTTCAATTGAATAGGTCACATTAAAGGTGGGAAATGTTTTGAAATGATTTATTGTGGTCTCATTTTTTTTATGTCACAAAAACCTAGCACTGTACCAGGGGTGAGTTCACTTTTTATATCCACGGTATATATATCAGCTGAAAACACATACTTTGTGTTCAGCTTTTTTTGACAGAGTTTCTTTTCAATATCTGGAAAAAACCCAATTGGATAAATATAGAGAAGACATACCATTTTATCAGCGCATTTAAATGGATTTGAAAAGTACCACACTTAAAACATTTAAACTTTTATGTCCAGAATTAGGGACAGAGCAAACACAGAAGTGGGGGAAAAGCCCCAAATCAGGAAAATATATTTACTTATGTTTTCTTAAAATAATTTCTACCTAAGGAAAGATAAAGCCAAAATTCTTAAGACATAACTCTTAACAGGAGGACAGGGAAGAACAAAGAGGACACTAAGTTAATAGTTAACTGTATACTGCAATGGTTTAATACACCCCAATGAATCATGGTAGCTTTAGGCTACATCTTCCAAAACAATACTGAAGTTATTTAGATAAACACTCATTTGGGCCTTTTGCAGACAAGACCCGCTTCAGATGCCACCAACTTTTACAGAAAGGATGTAGGGTATATAAGAGATAAGAGATTATACACAGTGTTAAGAGCAGAATAGGCAACTACTACCCTTATTTGATGCCGGAAGATCAGAAGGCTGTGGATTCTATTCCCACCCCAAAATAGCAGCCCAAACTAAATGGCTTTTTAAGTCATAAAATGATTTCGCAGTCTTGAACAAAAGTTGCAGACAGAATGACTAAAATGATGAATACCGTGCTAGTCCCAGCAGGAAGACAGGACTGATTTTTAAAGTTTTATGACAGCGCAGGGTGCACTGAGGATTAATGTTCCATATGTTTCTTTTAGTGTACCTTGTTGTGAACATATTTACTGCACCTTCCCAGATAGCAGCAGCAAGCAGTCAGTAGTGACACACATTTATCTAAAACAGCTGTTGATGTGAGTCTAGGGCCTGAATGTGTTTAAAACCATAAAGAGCAGGATTAATGTGTGTGTGTGTGTGTGTGTGTGTGTGTGTGTGTGTGTGTGTGTGTGTGTGTGTGTGTGTGTGTGTGTGTGTGTGTGTGTGTGTGTGCATGTGTGTGCGTATGTGTATGTGTGTGTGTGTGTGTGTGTGTGTGTGTGTGTGTGTGTGTGTGTGTGTATGTATGTATTTAAAAGAAATAAACTTATATTATTAGTAATAAGTGTTTACTTTTTCTTATTTGTTGTACTCTATAACATTTTTCCCAGAACAAGAGGTTTGATTGAGTGCAGTAGTATTTTGGGGGATGTCATTAGCACAACCACTGCAGATCCATTTTTTGGCAGTACTGTCTGTGAGCACCTCAAATTATAAGAAAATGAAAAACATAAGATTAACATTTTCAGCTAGGGTAGAATGCTTGGGGTTACATTACAATAATATAAAAATAAATAAGCAGGCAGCATACCGTACACATACATTGTGTTGTTAAATCAGTATCAGTGGTACTTCAGAGTCAGACTTGGTACAGGTAAAATGGAATGTCTGGAAGTGGAATATCATTTGTTAGATTTACTGGTCCAGGACTGGTACTGTAAGTTAGATTTGCTTAAGCTTTTTGTTTCTGCTCCATATGTGTCTTCCTTTTCTGGTAAATTACATAATTGCTTAAAATATTTTGTGCATAGAAATAAGGAAATGACTGCATTTGAGAATGTTCGGTTATGACATTGGTTACAGTATGATGGTATTTTGTATGTCTGTTGGGGCATTTTGTATCATTTGTGTACCAGAAATTGGTCTCTGAAATAATAGCCTGTAGTTTACATCCACAGAAATCAATAGCATTAAACACTACATGTCTGCACCCCCCCCCCAAACACACACACACTGTCACTACCAAATGAAGTAAGATCATGTGCATGTTCTTGGCTATTGTGATGTGAAAGAAATGCAATAATGTAACCATGGAGATTTATTTTACTTACACATTGTAGGCTGACAGCAGTTTCTCTGGGTAGGCAGTGAGTTGGACTTGGGGGGCAATGCCTATGTGTGAATGGCTGCAGTTCTGTTTTGCTTTGCAAGAGTAATGTACATTTCATTGAAGTAAGATCGACCACAAGTTCTGAAATCTGACTATGGTTTATGTGTGTGTGTGGGGGGGGGGGGTGTATACTCACCTTCATGACAGCGTCTTTTTTGTGCCTTTAACCTGACAAGATCAAGTCGCATACTGTGGTTGGGGCTATGTGTGACAGGAACAAATGACCCTGATGCTTACTGTTAAGTCTAGCTTTGCAAAAGTATAATGTCTGTACTTTAAGATGAATGTACAATAATTAGTAAGCTTATGAGTAGTTCATGTATGTTTCATATCTGTTCATTCTCTATACTGAATGTTTATTTAAAATTGTTTCTAATATATTGAGCTTTTCTTCCTGGACATTGTTGACAAGGGATTTTTGTTTTATAAAACAGTGTTGCATTGTAGAAAATCAAGTAATTAAAAGTAAAATACATAAAATGAAATGTGTACTTGATTGGCACACTCATTTTGTTGACAGAAGCATTAGTCACAGCTTGTAAGTATGCAACACATCTGGTAACTGTTATTTGTACTTTAATCCTGACAGGTAAAAAGCAGCTACTTTACTTAAGTAATGGGGGGTGTTTGTGAATTCATTGAGGTGACTGGCCTTGTTTACTGTCTAAATTATGGCTTTGCAAGATAACTGTTTATTTGGGTGAAGTCGGCTGTTGTGCAAGCCTGTAACTGCCGTTTCTGTGCAACAGACTAAATGAATGCAGCCGTTAATATTTTCATTTTAATCCAGGCAGGGGCAGCAGATATTTTAGGTCGGCAATTGATATGCTGACTGTTTGTGGATGAAATGTTTGGCATTCTAGCTTTGGTGTAATTCTGGCTTTGCCGAACTAAGTGAGGGGGGGGCTGTTTGGAAATGAAATTAAATGACTGACCCTACTACTAACTGTTAAGACTGCTGTGCAGTTGGATGGAGTGAGATGGATTGAGTACAAGTGCTGACCTCTGGATAATGTTTATGTAAAAGATACAGTTACATTACTGTTTTGCTTTCTGATCTCAGACGTTCAAGCCAGGTACTTCTGGTAGCCTATTGGGATGGGGAACTATCATGTCAGTGTGAGAATGAAATAACTGGCCTTTTATTGTTCTAATTCTGGCTTTGCCAAACTAATGTGTCTGAGGGAGTAAGCAATATGCATACAGGCTGTGACTATTTTCTCTGTGCAGCACATGTATTTTGATGCTGGAAGGATCAAAGCAGAAACTGTAATGGTGGGCAATGAAATTACTGCCCCTGTTTTATTTTTAGTCCTGCAAAGCCAGAATTAAGACAGACTGTAAGCTGTGACAGTGTGTGCATCACAAATGCATTAATATAGTCTTTAAACCCTGGCAGGGCCAAGCCAGATAGCTGGTAAGTCATGGCTGTGGGAGACTGTCAATGAAATGAGTGCTGTCTCTGAAGCTGTACTTTAACATGTATACAACAGTGGCACTTAAATAATTTCTGCAATATCTTCATTTCAGAGTTACAACTACAATAGCCAGAATGAGTGAGCAGAGTGTTACAGTGGCCTACCTGAAATCTATTAATTTTAAAGACTTAACTGAATGAAAAGTTAAGAATCAAGGACTGGAAGACCCACACCTGATCTGAAGATGGAGTCTGCAGGTACAAGTAGGTCAAGAACATACACACACACAGCTTCAGCAGGTCAGTGTATGACAAACACACCTGGATCTGTGGTTGTGAGGAAACAAACAGCTTGTACTGCTTCCCATGTTTGTAGTTAGGTGGAGAGGATGCCTGGACATCAAAGGGTATGAATGACTTGAAGAGAATGGAAGAAAATTTCAGAAAGCATGAACAGCCTGCTAAATATTTTGACAACCAAATGAGTTTAGCAGTGTTGGGAACTGGGGATATCAGGTCTCAGTCAAGTAGTGGATACCAGTTATCAGTGGAAAGACACAACAAGAAAGGGGAAGAAAACCGTCATGTTCTATCACTTATAATAGACTGCATCAAACTGTGTGTTGCTTTAAGAGGCCATGATGAGTCTGAAGAGTCACTGAGTTCAGGAATGTTCTGGAGATTGGTAGACCTCACCTGCAAGATTGATCAGAAGTTGGCTGAACATTTGAGAACTTCAACTGTTTTTAAAGGAACATCAAAAAACATTCAAAATGAACTCCTGGACTGCATGCTAACAATATGCAGAGAAAAAATAAAAAAGGAGATTTGTACTGCAAAATTTGTAGCAGTAATTGCAGATGAAACCACTGATGTTGCTGGGATATGGCAAATTGCTGTTCTGTTCTGTTACATTGTCAATGGACAGGTGTTGGAACGTTTTTGGAGATACTTTACACCACCTGGACAGACAGCAGGACATATTGCTGGTGTGATAAGACAACAGTTGAAGGAAGTAGTTGGAGACCAGCATGAAAAAGTGGTTGCTCAGAGTTATGATGGTGCATCTGTTATGAGTGGTGTTCAGCATGGGGTCCAGGCCATCATAAGAGGGGAGTTTAAATATGCCTACTATGTACACTGCTATACCCACCAACTTAATCTGGTAATGCAAAGAGCCATACAACAGAATACTGAAGCAAGGACATTTTTTTAACACTTGGTGGAATTCCAGCCTTTTTCACTCATTCAGTTCAAAGACAGGCTGCTCTGGATAGTATAGTATCCCAATGCATGTCAAGAGTGTCAGGAACATGGTGGAATTTTAACATCCATACTGTAAATGCAGTGTACGAGAACTTGGAGTCGCTATCGGAGTGCTTTCTTTATTTGTACAAGTGTCCTACATCTGCTGCAGCAACTGTACAGGGAGCAAATGGCCTACTGCAAACAGTTGAAGATGATGAACTTACATTTTGGCTTGCTGTTTTCCATCGTATAATGCCCCATGTTGACATTCTTTACAGGCAACTTCAGTGTCTTACCACAGATTTAATCGCTGTTGAAAAGGATGTGCATAGATTTTTGAATGAAATTGATGGTGTCAGATCAGGTATCGACGGTATTGCAGAACAGTATCTAGGTTCATAGGTTCATAGGTAGGTACTAGGCTATCTGCCCAAAGGCATTTATAAGCCTAGCCAGAATGTGTTGGCTTTCGCCACCCCCTTAGATTAATTCCCTGTGCCTCTGTCCAGCAGAACCACTGAAGTCATCCCTGGGGTAAACTTTCTGTTTCCTATCCACTCGTCAATGTTTCTCTTGAAGAGTGTTAGTGAGGAGATCTGCCTAATGTAGACTGGAATCTTGTTCCAAAGCATGGGAAGTCTCTGGGACAGGAATCTATCCCTCCAGCATGTCCTACTTATTGTTGTGGTGAGGTTTATATCCCTAGAGCGTGTGGCTCATGGGGATATGGTTTTCTTTAGGTGGAACATGTCCATCAATTCTGGGTTGGACAAGGCCTTGTATGTCAGGCAGAGATCACCTCTGAGTAGGCATTAAGCAACTGCGTATAGCTGGAGTTTCTTCAGTCAAGCTGCATAGGGTATCTGTTTCAGGCCAGTGATCCTCTTGGTGAGGTACTTCTGTGGTCTTTCCAGCTGTTGCAGGTGTCTTGTAAGGTACATCCCAAATGGGGTGTTGTACTCTATGATGGGTCTGATGAGTGATGAGTAGAGGGGCACAATGACCTCTTTTGATCTGGATGTGAACCCTTTTGTGATTAGGTGGGCCACATAGAAGGCTTTTCTAACCACTTTGGCATTGGCAATGTGATTTATCAAAGGAGAGATTGCTATCAACTTGGGTCCCCAGGTCCCTTATTACATCTTTCGTATTTAGGGGACTACCACCTATGTGGTAGTTTGTGGGTGCTTTGTTTTTTCCAAAGAGGATGACTATGCACTTTTTGGCATTTAGCTTGAGGCCATGATTTTGACAACAGGTATCCATCTCAGTGAGACCCTTTTGGAAGATGTCTGTGTCAGCCAGAGAGTCAATTATAGCCCCTAGTTTGCAGTCATCTGAAAACTTGGTCAGCCATAGTCCTCCTCTGCTTGCCTGTACCTCTGAGAAGTATATGCCAAACAGGAGGGGTCCTAGGACTGACCCTTTGGGAATACCAATTGTAACTGGTTTAGAGTCGGAACTAGCTCCTGCAACTCTCACCATGTGGGTTCTGTCCATAAGCCAGTTGGCAACCCATCTTGTGATGTAGGGGTTTATGTTCAGGCTGGTGAGTTTGTCTTTAATACTAGAATGGGGACTGGTGTTGAAGGCCTTTATGAGGTCTAGGTAGGCTGTGTGTACCACCTTTCCCTCATCTATAGCCTTGGTAACTGTCTCAAAAAGTCCACCAGGTTTAGAAGGCATGATCTGCCCTTAACAAAGCCAAACTGGGTAGGGTCCAGTGTTTGGAGATTCCCAATGTCTCTGTTAATGAGTTCCATGATAATGCACTCCATAGCCTTGCAGACCATGCTAGCCAGGCTTATAGGGTGATAGTTCCTGGGGTTTGTTGTGGCTCCATCCTTGTGCAGCGGAATAACCATTGTTGTGTGCCACTCTATGGGTATGTAGCCTGTGGAGAGGCTGAGTTTGAACAGTGTGTTTAGGTGAGGGGTTAGTTCATCTTAGCTCTAACACAATTGATTCATGTAGGATGCAGCCTGGGACACCATCCGGTTCCATTGATGCTGTGTTTTTGGCTTTGGAGAGGGCTGTTTTAACCTGAGTGTATGTGATTTCAGGGGCTCTACATTCTTATGGTATGGTTATGGGCCATTTTGGGGGTGAGGGGGGGGTGAAGTTTGTACTGAACCTGTCTGCCAGGATGTTGGTGATATTGGTCAGTTCAGTGTATTTTGTGCCATTCTGCACTAACTCCAAGCAGATCTGAGCATTGCCACTTTGATTATTGACATAGCTAAGAATGCCTTGTGGTTATCTTTGGAGTCCTTGGCAATTTTTCTTTTGTAGCTTGCCTTGGATGATTTTATGAGGGATCATAGTTTCTTGCTGATACTGATCAGGGATGTCTTCCCTTCTTGGGATTTTACTCTTTTCTGTACTAGGTTTCCTCCTTCTATTGTATAGCTTGTTTATGGCAGGGGTCCATCAGACTGGTTTCCTTTTCTTGAGGAGTGAGTCTTGGTTTTGCTTGGGATAGCATGATCCATGCATTCTTGTAGGTGCCCGCTGAATGTATTAGTAAAGGATTTTGCAGCTTGGACAGCATTATCCTTTAGCATTTAGTTGTTTGCTTTGTCAAAGGAAGGTCATGCTTGCTTAACCTGATAGACTTCTCTGAGAAGGTAAACAAGGCAATGGGTGCAGGGAAAATGGTGCATACCACCTACCTAGATCTGGCTAAGGCATTTAATAAAATACCTCATTCAGGTATTATGGCACAAAAAAAGAAGGATATCCTTCCCAGTAGCCACTGGGATTTTGAGTCCGAGTAGACTAGTGATCTTAATGCTAAACTCCCAGCTTTTGATACACTTTATCATTATCATCACCTACACCTGTTTCCCTTTTTCCACGTGGGGGTCAGGATGTCAAGTCCGCTGTTGCCATCTCTCTTGATTCAATGTCACCCTCCTACCTTCTTGAAATTAAAATCAGTGACAGGAACAGGAAAACTGCATAACATAACATAACATAACAGATCTCCTGTTGGCTCTATAGTGGTGGCAGGAGTAAAGTCTGAGTAAGAAAATTAAGTAAAAGAAAGCTCTTTATGGTTAACAAAGAAGCAATCATTCAAAATATGAGGAAACAATCAATCCAGAGAAATGCTGAGTATAAAATACTTAAAAAAAAGAATTAGAAACTGAGCTTTCGTAAACAAAAGTCTATTTACTCATCACACAGTTCTTAATTTTAATTTCTTTGTTTAAGACTCCACATTTATAAGTAGATCCTGTAGAACTGGTTTGTTTACTTGCACCTCTGTTTATTATGCTAGATTTTGTTTTGACCTGAAATGTGCCTTACTTAGAACTTTAATACGATATTAAAGAGAAAACTCAAGGAACAATGGAGCAAGAGTATCCTTTTACCTGCTGTATTGCTTCTTGTCTTGAAAATATCTACATGGAGATAGCCTTCTGGACCAGGGAAAAAAAAAAACAAGGTTATTTTTAGATGAGTGATTTTGCTCTTGTGAAGGCTTCCTTAGGTATTAGAATTTTAAGTATTTTAAACATGCTACATAAATGCTGTTTTGATTTGAAGCAAAATGTTTGCCGTTTTCTAGGATACCTTATGACTACCTTAAAGCAATACTAGATGAATTTTGTTTTCAAGTTCATTTACTGTGAAAAAACAGTTAATACAGTGTGATTTCTGAAATGAAAGTGATTTTATTGGAGCTGCTGGCATGGATGTGATAAAACAATGATTCTGAATTAATTTACTGTTTACTAGGTTTATAAGGAAACAAGTGTATGAGTTGAGGGGTAACAGAATGATTTCTTTACAGTGCCTATGGGATAGGCAGTTTAAATGAAACAATACTGATAAATTTTGAATATTAATCAAAAAAAAATGTTAGTTATTGAAGGCAACAGCTGATATGGGATGATTTTCAAAAAAAATCTTTATGTTCCTGAATAACTAAAACACATTTTGGATGAGCATTTTGTGAATCTGAAGTATCAATAAATGAACTGTGGACTGATAGAAACTTATGTGTCTCTCAGTATTTTTTGTTTGTAGGTACACCAGCAATTTAGTATGATACTGCAACCAATTAGTGACATAATTGATTGATTGATTGATTGATTGATTGATTGATTGCTTGATTGATTGATTAATGCATGCTTTGTTGAATGATTTAATCCCACTAGGCCCATGACCCATGTTCAGGGAAGACCCAAGGTGGTATCTATAGTGAATAAGGGAAATTTGACCAGGTTTTCAAAAAAAAAATATCAATTATACCACTGTAAAAAATAAGCAGTCCTAAATCTGTGCATTAATTTGAGACATAGTGAAAATAATTTAAACATACATATGCACATTTATAGATATGCTAGCAGATATAATATCGATTACAGAGTAAGTAGGCACTTCAACTGTATTAAGTCCTTATAAACTGCACACAGGACAGTGTGTGAAGCACATGTACACAGGCAGCTGCTACTGGATTCAAAAAGCTAGGGATGTCAGAAGTTGTATTGCTTTTAGGCAGACAAAGCTATGAAATGACAGACTACTGTACATCACATCACAATTTCTATATCACATGCCTCCTATAAAAACACGAGGAGACCTTTTTGCAAATGTTGGTTGGTTTCACTTCTGATTTTGAAAAGTAATTCCATTGTACAACTGATTTAGGTGTCAATATTGTTTTCAGGCCAAGGGACCCCAACAGTTGTACTGTTAGTGTCAGTTTTGGCCGGTTTCATAAGTCATTGTGTACTAACCTGTATGCAATGTGAAGTAGTGCCAGGTTTAGATTTTCATCTAGCATCATCAATTTTAGCTGTCAGTTTGACAAGTCAGAATCAATTGTGTTAGAGCAGATGATTCTGATCAGACTACAGAGGAATGAAGGCAGCTAATGTTTTAGTAGTCATTTGCATTAGGCTATCCGTGTAATCGTCAGTGTATCTGAAAAGCACAGTGTCATAACCACCAGCTTCCTTTATCCGCTGCATCAGTTAGGTTTGTGATATGAGAATAGACCTAACTGAAAGTATAGTTTGACATCCATCAGCTCTGCACAAACTGGTGACTTAGCACTAATGGCAAATTGTTTTACTGAAAAGATAGCTACCTTGTAACTTTCATCATCATAGGTTATCTTGTCAAAAAGTCTAGGATCATTAAATGCTGCTTAAAACTTTAAATTTAATGGTATTTGACAGTGCATTTGGTGCAGTTGGGCAGGGTCTTCTGTTTATCAGAGGTCCAGAGTACACTACTAGTAGATATATAGAAATGCAGGCAAAGGAAGACCCTGTGACCTATTGCATCACCAGGCATTTTCATCTAACTGCATTGTAGCTGATGCTTCCTTATTCTTGTACAACTCTGTCTTGGGTCTGTCCTAATGCCCTACCATTCTCTGGCTAATATAATTATTCTTCAAGTCTGGCTTGAACTAACTGTCATTCCAGATGCTACTTATATCTCTTTTTCCCCCTTTACATACAGTCCTCTCACTAACCCAAAACTATTTGGTGCATGTCAATCATAGTACCCCTTTTATTTGCTCTTCTAATGTACAACTACCCAGCTTTCTATAGGTTCATAGGTTCATAGATAGGTACTAGGCTATCTGCCCAAAGGCATTTATAAGCCTAGCCGGAATGTGTTCGCTTTCGCTGCCCCCCCCCCCTTAGATTAGTTCCCTGGGCTTCTGTCCAGCAGAGCCATTGAAGTGATCCCCGGGGTAAACTTTCTGTTTCCCATCCACTTGTCAAGGTTTCTCTTGAAGAGGGTTAGAGAGGAGCTCTGCCTAATGTAGACTGGAATCTTGTTCCAGAGCATGGGAAGTCTCTGGGACAGGAATCCATCCCTCCAGCACGTCCTATTTATTGTTGTGGTGAGGTTTAGATCCCTGGAGCGTGTGTCACAAGGGGGTATGGTTTTCTTTAGGTGGAGCATGTCCATCAATTCTGGGTTGGACATGGCCTTGTATGTCAGGCAGAGATCACCTTTGAGTAGGCAGTATGCAACTGAGTACAGCTGGAGTTTCTTCAGTCGAGTTGCATAGGGCATCTGCTTGAGGCCAGTGATCCTCTTGGTGAGGTACTTCTCTGGTCTTTCCAGTTGTTGCAAGTGACTTGTAAGGTACTTCCGAAATGGGGCATTGTACTCTATGATGGGTCTGATAAGTGATGCATAGAAGGGCCCAATGACCTCTTTCCATCTGGATGCAAACCCTTTTGTGATTAGGTGGGCCACAAAGAAGGATATTCTAACCACTTTGGCAATGTGATTATCAAAGGAGAGGTTACTATCTACTTGGGTCCCCAGATCCCTTATTACATCTTCCATATTTAGGGGGCTACAACCTATGTGGTAGTTTGTGGGTACTTTGTTTTGTCCAAAGGGGATGACTATGCACTTTTTGGCATTTAGCTTGAGGCCATGGTTTTGACACCAGGTATCTGTCTCAGTAAGACCCTTTTGGAGGATGACTGTGTCAGCCGGAGAGTCAATTATAGCCCCTAGTTTGCAGTCGTATGTGAACTTGGTCAGCCATAGTCCTCCTGTGCTTGCCTGTACCTCTGAGAAGTATATGCCGAACAGGCAGACAGACAGAGAGCATCCTGTCAAGATGTAGACGAGGGCCATCAGCTTCCCGATCACTGCATGAGACACTGTCAATTGCTGCAAAGGAAGTGTATGATGTCATAAAGTTCCAGGTAACATCACAATTTCAACAAATTGGCCATCTTCTAGCTTCTCAACTACTTCTGCCTGAAAAGTTTTCAACATACATAAGAGAGTTTTCAGAAAATCTATTTACAGCAACAATAGACAACTATCCATTCCTGTTTATGGGACAACTTAGAACAGAACTTGGAGTGGTGTATCAATGTGAAGGCTTTGCAGCAACTGGCAGTGCAGTCCAGATGTTAAAATTCTTGCTGGACAGCTCATTAACCAGTGTGTTTTCACAGATTTACAATGTTTTGTTAATTATAGCCACCACACCAATGTCAACTGCTGAGGCAGAAAGGTATTTCTCAAAATTGAAAAGAATTAAAACATTTCTTTGTAGTACAATGGGGCAAGAAAAAATGAATGCATTGGCTATGATTTCCATAGGAAAGGAATTAACGCGGAGTATAACTAACTTCAACCAAAGAGTTATTGATTTGTTTGCACAAAATAAAGACAGACGAATGGACTTTATCTGTAAGTAACAATCCTGAGAAATACCCAGAGGAACACAGTAGAGGCTCTTATTTGGTACTATACTACAAGCACTTATGTAATCCAGCCACCGGGGATGCACAAGCCAGTGCATTTCTTCATGCCAGTCCCAAGCCTGGATAAATGGGGAGGGTTACGTCAGGAAGGGCATCCAGTGTAACCTCTGCCAAATGACATATGCGGTCAACAATGCAGATTTCCATACTGAATTGATTGAGGCCCAGGTTAACAATGACCGCCACCAGTACTGTTAGCCAACAGGGTGCTGACAGAAATTGGGCTACTGTTGGCCAAAGGAGAAGAAGAGGGGGAAGGCATTCCCAAAGGCGAGATTGGGTTGACTTGGACTTGTGCTGAGGAGGGATGCTGGGTATATTGGGAAAAGGATGCTAAGGATGGAGCTGCCAGGGAAGAGGAAAAGAGGAAGGCCTCAGATAAGGTTTATGGATGTGGTGAGAGAGGACATGCAGGTGGTTGGTGTGACAGAGCAAGATGCAGAGGACATGAAGAAATGGAAACAGATGATCTGCTGTGGCAACCACTAATGGGAACAGCTGAAAAAGAAAACTACAAGCACTTATTTGGAACCAGGTGGGGTCACGTGAATAGTGTTTGCTTGGGGAAACTTTAAACTGTCCCTTTTGAGCCTCCATGAAAAAGGGGGGGGGGGAAGAAATCCAGTATGACCTGATGTGTTCCAGACCAGACCACACCACAGCTTCTCATCAGGTGCAGAAACAGAGTACAAAGTACTGTTTGCAGCATACTGAACAGGTAAGTCTTCAAACCAGCCTGTATATACATGTAACAATGTGTGCTGTGTAGAGTATTCAGCATGTGCCATAGTGACTGAGCATTTATTTTATGTAAATTAGTAAGCATGTCCAGCATTGATCCCACTGCACAATAGCCCCACACCTTTAGTTGGCCATGCCTCTTCCTGTTGGCCCCACCCATTCAGCTGTCTCCTGCAGCCCCCTTTTGATTTGAAGTTACCAGCTGCCACTGCATTGCGCTTAAGGCCATGGCTCTGACACCAGTCATTGGTCTCAGTGAGGCCTTTCTGTAGGCTGTCAACATCACTTAGGTAGTTAATAGCTCCCAACTTGCAATCATCTGCAAAGAGTGTCAGCCAGAGTCCCTTCATGTTGGCATGGAATTCAGAGAAGTTGATACCAAACAGGAGAGGACCCAGGACCAAACCCTGTGGAACTCCACACATGACTGGTCGTCAGTCTGACTTGGGCTCAGCTACTTTCACACTGTGGGTTCTATGAGACAGTTTGCAACCCACCTACTGTTATAGGGGTTGATGCGTAGCTTAGTGAGTTTATGCATGAACCCCAAGTGGGGAATGTTATCAAAAGGCTTGGCCAGACTGAGGCAGGCTGTATGAACAACCTTGCCTTCATCCATAGCTCTGGTGACTGATCCAAAGAAGTTGACCAGGTTGATTGAACAGACATGCTCTACCCTTCACAAAAGCAAACTATGTGGGATTCTGAGTCTGGAGATTCTCATATCCCTGTTTCTTTGGTCCATGATGATGTGTTCCACAGCTTTGCATGACAGCCTTGTCAGGCTAATGGGGCGATACTTCTCAGGGTCTGCAGCCACTCCTCCTCTATGGAGAGGGATAACTGTAGCAGTGAACCAGTTAGTAGGGACAAAGCCTGAGGAGAGGCTGTGATTGAACAGGCTACACAGGTGAGGTACCAGTTCACTCTGTAGTTCATGCAGAAGACAGCCAGGGATATTGCCACGTCCAGTGGAAGCTGTATTCTTGACCTTGGACAGTGGTGTGTTAACCAAAGCAGCAGTACTACTGGGTGTCTGGCAGTGGGCTGGTATTGTGATTGGTCCTTTGGGGGGTGGAGAGAGAGGTAAAGTTGCCATTGAATCTGTGTGCCAGTATATTGGCAATATCTGAAACCTCAGTATAGGAGATAACATTGTGCAGTAGCTCAGAGCACATGCTGGTATTGCCATGGAGAATCTTTACATAACTATAAGAGGCCTTGTGGGTGTCTTTACTGTATGCTGAAATTCTGTTTTCACAGCTAGCTTTAGAGTATTTCATGAGGAATGTCATCTTTTTGTTGAGGCTGATAAGGGTTTTTTTTCCATTCTTGGGACTTAATCTTATTCCATATCAGTTTCCTCTTTCTGTTGTAGAGTAGTTTGGGCAAGGGACCACCAGATTGTCTTCCCTTTTCTGGAGGGGAGCATCTTGTTTCTACTGAGTATGGTGGAATCCATACATTTGTGTACGTGTCCATACTGCATTGGTGTGTGTTTGGAGGTCATGCAACTAGTCTCCATTTGCATAGGTGCTGTGAAGTTAGCCACTTCTGATGTTTGGAGGCCAAAGTTGGCTTTTGAAAGGTTTTACATGGTGGCTACCTTTGCAGGGGGGTGGGAGGGATGTGGATTTCTAAGGTGATGACATTGTGGTCAGATCTAACCTAGGCAGAGTTGACTATTGGTGTACAGCAACAGTCGCCCATGTTAGAACTGACTAGGTCAATGATGTTGATACCTGTAGTGGGTGTAGAAACAAGCTGGTCCAGGCCATTGGAATGGATGCATTCCAGGCAACATTGGGCAAGTGCATTGATATATGGGTTGCTTTCACTGTCAATGGAGGGATAGTTGAGGTCAACCAGTATGACAGTGTTAGGCTGGGCAGTAATATTCTCTAGGGTGCTTAGAAACATGGGGTTTGACTCTTGGGATATGGTTTGGAACCTATAGCAGGCTACGACTTGGACTGCTGTCTTACCCTATGTTAGCTACTCCTGCAGTATCTGTGATGTATTATGTTGGGCTGCCAGTGTGGACATGTGCACATCCTTTGTGAATGAGGAGTGCTTTGAGTGAGTGCCTTCTGAGATTTAGACTTCTAGTGTTGAGCAGCATGACCCTCAGATTGCATTTGTTTGTAGCTGTTATATATTTATGTATAATTATGTCTACATATGTGTGTGTGTGTGTGTGTGTGTGTGTGTGTGTGTGTATATATATATATATATATATATATATATATATATATATATATATATATATATATGTATTTATATACTTTTCTATATATATGTTTATGTATATATGTATATATTTTACATGTATATCTCTATAGATATATTTTGTGTCTATATTTGTCCACATACATGCCTCACCATACATAAATACATGTATATATAGAAAACTTGACTGATTCTACAGAATCTGTTCCCTACTGTTGAATGACTCAACTGACTGATATGTTTGGAAAAGCATGAGTTAATTATAGAGCTCCCATGGTGAAGTGATATATTGTTCTGACTGTAGAGTAGAAGGCCCTGCGCTCAAGACTAAGCAGGACTGACAATCTTGTTGCAAAGCAGAACAGTTGCTGCTGATTCATAGCTTCATAGGTTCATACTATGATATCTGCCCTGGGGCAATTATAAGCCTAGCCCGATTCTGTATGGCTTACACCACCCCTTGATTTGAGTATACTGTGCCCTTTTTAAGGTTTAGTTTACTGTGCCTCTGTCTAATAGTGACATGGGAGTAATCCCTGGGACAAACCTATGATCCCCCATCCACTTATCGAAATTCTTCTTGAAGAGATTCAGTGAGGTGCTCTGCCTCACATGAACTGGAATTCTATTCCAGAGTGAAGGGAGCCTCTGGGTTATGAACCTGTCCCTCCAGCAAGTTCTATTTATTTCTGTGCTGAGGTTCAAGTCCCTTGAGCGTGTGGCTCTAAGGGATTTAGATTTACGGAGGTGGAGCATGTCCATTAATTTTGGATTTGACATAGCTTTGTATGTCAGGCATAGATCGCCTCGAAGTAGGCGGCATGCAACTGAGTAGAGCTGGAGTTTTTTTAACCGAGCAGCATATGACATCTGTTTGAAACCCTTGATCCTCTTGGTGAGATACTTTTGGGGTCTTTCTAATTGCTGCAGGTGTCGGGTAAGGTACATCCCAAAAGGGGCATTGTATTCTATGATGGGCCTGATGAGGGATGAATAAAGGGGCACGAATACCTCTCTTGATCTAGATGTGAAACCCTTCGTGATGAGGTGGGCTATGTAGAAGGTCTTTCTAACCACTTTGGCAATGTGGTTTTCAAAGGAGAGATTGCTATCAACTTGGGTCCCCAGGTCCCTAATAACTTTCTCTGTACTTAATGGGTTTCTGCCTATGTGGTAATTTGTGGGCACATTGATTTTGCCAAAGGGTATGACTATACATTTTTTGGCATTTAGCTTTAAACCATGGTGCTGGCACCAGTTATTTGTCTCTGTGAGACCTTTTTGAAGGATGTTTGTGTCAGCTGGAGAGTTGATTATGGCGCCCAGTTTGCAGTCGTCTGCGAACTTGGTGAGCCATAGTCCTCCCACGTTTGCCTGTACCTCGGAAAAGTATATACCAAACAAGAGTGGTCCCAGGACAGAACCCTGTGGGATGCCACTTGTGACCGGTTTTGAGTCTGACATGGCTCCAGCAACTCTCACTCTGTGGTTTCTGTCTTTGAGCCATTTTGCGACCCATCTTGTGACATAGGGGTTTATATTTAAGCTGGATAGCTTATCTATGATGCCCGAGTGGGGTATTGTGTCAAATGCCTTTGCAAGGTCCAGATAGGCTGTGTGGACTACCTTCCCTTCATCTATGGCTTTGGTGACTGTTTCAAAGAAGTCAACCAGGTTCAAAAGGCATGATCTGCCCTTGACAAAGCCGAACTGGGTAGGATCTAGTGTCTGTAGGTCCCCAATGTCTTTGTTTATGAGCTCCATGATGATCCTCTCCATAGTCTTGCAGACTAAGCTAGTCAGGCTTATGGGGCGATAGTTTCCAGGGTCCGTACAGGCTCCACCTTTGTGGAGTGGGACCACTGTTGCTGTACGCCATTCTGTGGGCACATATCCTGTAGTGAGGCTGAGATTGTATAGCTGTTTTATTTGTGGGATTAGTTCCTCTTGTAGTTCATGTAGGATGCAACCTGGGACGCCATCTGGTCCCATGAAAGCAGTGTTTTTTGCTTTGGAGAGGGCAGCCTTCACCTGAACATCTGAGATGTTTGGGAGGCAGCCCTCTGCCGGGATAGATACTTGCTCTTTTGGGGGGGTGGGGGAGAAGTTTGCACTGAATCTGTCTGCTAGGATATTGGCGATGTCTGTGAGTTCAGTGTATTTTTTGTCGTTTAGAATCAACTCAGAACAAGTCTGGGAGTTGCATCCCAGGTTTCTAACATAACTGAAAAAAGCCTTATGATTGGCTTTGGTGTCCTGTGCAATTTTTCTCTCGAAGCTGGCCTTGGAGGATTTTATGAGGGATCGTAATTTTTTGCTAGTACTGATCAGAGATGCCTTCCCTATTAGGGATTTTGCTCTATCATGTAGTAGCTTCCTCCTTCTGTTGTACAGTTTATTTATGACAGGGGTCCACCAGACTGGACTCCTGCCTTTGGATGACTGGGTCTTGGTTTTGTTTGTGATAGCATGATCTATGCATTCCTGGAGATGTCCGTAGAATGCGTTTATATAGGATTCTGCAGTTTGGGCTGTAGTTTCCACTGGCCCTGGGGCCTTGAAGGATTCCACTTCGGTTTTGAGAAGTGAGAAGTTTGCTTTTGAGAAGTTTTTCACTGTGGTTTTCTGGGCTGGGGTTGGGGTCGGGATGTGGACATCCAGTGAAATTAATTTATGGTCTGATCTTACCAATGAGGGATATACTTCTGGTGTGGAGCATAGAGTCCCCATGTTGGTAATGATAAGGTCTAGTATGTTGTCCCCTCTTGTGGGAGTGGTGACTAGTTGTTCCATAGCATTTGAGTTTATAATTTCCAGGAATCTTTGGGCTGAGGTGCTGGGGCTTGAGTAGTGCTCCCAGTCAATGTTTGGGTAGTTGGAGTCGCCCAATATAATGGTGTTCGGAGAGATCCTCATGTTCTCCAATGTTTTCAGGAAAGCCGAATGGGATTCCTGACTTTGAGAGGGTGGTCTGTAGGATGCTATAAACTGAAAAGCAGTCTTGCCCACTGTTAGTTGCACATGGATGGTCTCCGATACTTCGTGCAATGCCACTAACCTGGAGGTGTGGATATCCTTGATAAATATGGAAACTCCCCCTCCTTTTGTGGTTCGGTCCGGGTTTTGGGGCTGAAAAGCATGATATGAGGTATAGCCTGGTAGTGCTGGGGTGCTCTCTGGAGCCTTGAACCAGGTTTCTGTCACTGCACAGATATCGATGTTCTCCACACTGAGGAGAGCTTTGAGTGTGTGCATCTTGAGGTTAAGACTTCTGGCATTTAGCAGCATTACCCTTAGTTTCTTGTTCCTTGTGCTGTCTATGGGGGTGGGTTTGACTTTTGAGCCTTGCCTAAAAAAGGCACTATGGGGGTAGCAAGAGCCTTTGCCAATATCCGAAAGCCCAGTGGTGACAGGTGCAAGCCATCCCTAGCGAAGCAACGTGGCTTGTCGAGCATGTCATCCCAGGCTGACACACTGGATCCCCTTTGAATGACACCAAAATTTTAGCCAATTGTTAAAATCGATCATTTTGTCTTTGTACTGTGGCATCATTCTAGGTGAGGGTTAGATGCTGCTCAAGGTCAGGGTCATACCAGCCTGGGCTACATGATTAGAGAGCTCCTCTATGTCTCTTTTCATGTAGTCCAGGGAGGTACGTCTCAGGTCATTCACACCAGCATGTAAAATGACTGAGTCATATTTGTATTTGCTTTGGAGTGACCTGAGTGCTTGCGTTATGTGTCAGATCCTAGCACCCAACAGGCAGCTCACCGTGACCTTCTCTTTATTCAGCCTGGTGAGCGGGACGTCAGTGTGTCTGACAATAGAGTCACCTATAACAAGAGTATCGGGTGTGTTATTCAGCCTTAAGGGCTGTGGCTGCTTGGCAGACTGACTTTGTGGGTTATGTGTTGTGTGTGTTTTGTTTTGAGGTAGCATTTGCTTGGATGTCTGCTTTGGAGGTCTCTGTTGCTTAGGTAGATTTTTATTTAGAGCCTCCAAGTATGTTTTTGTGTATTTATGTGTTTGGTTCGCTGATGTGGTGGGACTATGTGATACTGGAACTGTGTTGTGTGAGGTTACCTTCTCCTCTTGACTGGTTACACCAGTTTTGAGATGAGAGAGCTCAGCCTCCAGTTTGGCTAAATAGTTGCATCTCTCACATATATTTGAACCTGTTTGGAGGAGGAGAGGGTTGTCCGTGTACATGAGACAGTTGTAACATTGCCTCAAAATTCCCAGATTCACCAGCTGGACTGGAGAGGAAACCATTGAGTGACCTTTGGACATGCTAGAGTAATATAGGGAAACTGAATTTAAGACAGACCAATAGAGGACAGGGTAATCGTAGAGAGTATAAGAGTAAGTAGTGCTTATGGTTTAATAGTGCTAACTTGTAGGATTACTTAACTGGACCAGTGAAGGGCCTTAGAATGAGAATATGGTGTTTAAATTGAGAGATAGAGCAGTTCTAAGGGAAAAAAGTGAAGAGCAGACTTTGTGGAGCCAGGAATAGTTTAAACCCAATTAGGCGGCGCTGCCCGTTGTTGTGCTTTGCTCAAAAACTCGCAAAACCGAGCAAAAGAGGGTTTTAAGAGAGGAAGATGAAGGAGTTTTGGAATTGACCCAAAATGGCCAATAAAACTACAGTTTCAAGTCAGTAACCACTCCCACAGGGGCAGGCAGGCTGCTCAATGTTTTTCACTGCCACTGATCAACAGAGAGACTTAGCCCAAGCAAAAAATGGCCTCACAAAAACTTACAAACAGTTCAAGAACAGCAAGCCTGTAACTGAACTTTTTTAAATCTCAGAAAAGTGGGAAAAAGCAAGATCTTTTGTTTTTGTTTTTCAGAGATAGCAGAGGTTCACAAGTATCAACAAGTTATAACAGTGCAGTAAATGACCCCACACAAGAGTGCTAGGCCAAAGACAGATAAAATGCAAGTTTTGAGAAAAAAACGATTTTAAAAATAAGTGCAAACAGGAAATACAGTAAACAGCTCTAGGCTGTGCTCTAAATACAGTTACTAATGCAGAAATCAAATTTAACAAGCCAGAAAATGCTCAAAATAGGTGGCCATGCAGAAAAACTTAGCAAATAAACAGAGGAAAAATACTTAAAGTCTCAAAAGTGGCTCCTTTCTTCTCTCAGCGTTTTCTCCTCTTGGTGGGTGCTTCACCAACAGCCAACAAGCCTGAAAAGACACCAAAACCATGAGGCAACCAGGTTTTAAGAGAGGAAGATGAAGGAGTTTTGGAATTGACCCAAAATGGCCAATAAAACTACAGGTGACAAATAGATATGGGCAATATTTCAAAGATTTCCGAATTTTAGGCCCCTTAACCACCATTTTCACATCCTTTGGACAGATTTGTTACAATAAGAGGTTTGGAGTATGGATCTGATGTGCAACTCCATTACATATATATATGTAAACATATACATATATATATATATATATATATATATATATATATATATATATATATATATATATATATATATATATATATATATATATTTTACGTTGAGTCCTACAACCATGCTATCTTCTCTGTTAAAACAATGAAATGCACAGAGGAAACGCAGTGCAGGATCCAGATAAAAAGGTTTATTTGTGATACAACTCACTGTAGTTCTAACAGTAAATTGTCCAGAAAAATGTAACAATTAATAACAAAATAATTGCTTTTAGAATTAAAAACTGTCAGATGTAAAAAATGTGTTGAGTGCTTTCACCTACTCTATGTAGGCTTCCTCAGAACAAAAGTGCTCTAGTGTTCCAGTGTTTAAATGACTTTTTTGGTGCCAAACACAAATTGCAGACCTTAAAGTCATATCGCTCCATTTTGGTGTATGTAACACTGAGCATCCTTCTGTTATTACTTATACAATCCCATTAATGTGTGTTTTACACTACGTCAAATCCTATAAAAAACAATAGTCAAAAACAATAAGTTAAAAACATTTGTTAGCTGTTCTAAGTAAACACCTAAGTGTGTTCAGTTGTTATACATCTTCAGATGTTAGTATTCCCTACCTTATATTGACGATAATTCTAACTGTTGTACATCGGCGAATTTCATATTACTACCTTCCTAATCTAGTTCATCTAAACGTTATGACATGTCCCCTTCTTTCTGATGTTTCTAATGTGTAGTGTATTTTAGTACATAATAACTCAAATTACCGTTCTCATATTCTTGATATTCTGTTCAACAATATGGGTTTTATTGATATATTATCATTCAATATTGGTGTATTCGAGGCATCTGTGAAAAGTTGCCACCATACTTCCCTATAACTATAAAGCTCTTTCCTATTACCTCCCTTAGGGTTATATTTAATATGCTCTATTATGGCAAATTCAAAATTATGTTCATCCCCTAGCCTTTCTATATGCCTGTACAGTGCATTATTACCATCCTTTCTCTTTATGCTGAACTGATGGCCATATATCCTCTTTTTAAAGGCTTTTTCTGTCTTGCCTATATAATATCCAGGGCAAGTTTTGCATTTTGCCATATAAATGACAAAACTGGTATTACAATTACCTGATTTGAACTTAATTTTGGTCTTATTTATGTTATCTAATGTAATTTCTCTTTCTTCCATTATATACACACACTGATTACAACTGCCACATTTTTTAGTTGCCTTATTAGAGGTTACTGTATTATTACTGTATTCTTTTACCTCCCCATTCTCTAATAACCTCTTTAAATTGTTACCTGTTTTATACACAAAATGTGGTCTTTCCCCTACATGTCCAACCAAGTTATCATCCAACAAAAATATCCTCCAATGAGTTTCCATAATTTGCTTAATCTGATGAACGTAGGGACTATAATCCAAAACACATGCGTAATGGTATTTTGCTGTGTTCTCTGTTTGATCAATATTAAAACAACCACTTGTTCCTTTATAGCTCCCTAGTAATGGAACGTATTTTGTACCCCATTCCTGGATGACATACCGTTTCACATCTCTCATCATTCTCTTGTCATATCCTCTTTCTTCAAATAACCTTGTTATATACTCCATTTCCTGTATCATCTCTTCATATCTCGATGTCATACGGGCAACCCTTATACACTGCCCTTTGTATATGTTGTATAAAAGTTTTTTCGGATGGTTACTTGCGTATTGTAAGTAATCATTGGAAAATGTGTTTTTCCTATAAATACGTGATTTAAATCCTTCACTATCATGCGAAACATATGTGTCTAAGTAAGCTATTCCATTAGTGCTCACTGAATACATGAATTTTAAAAAATCACTGCTTGAGTTCAAAAAGGAAATAAATGTGTCCAATTCTTCCATGTTACCATTCCACAAAATATAGATGTCATCAAGAAATCTTGTGTAATGTATCACATGTTTGAACATAGTATTCGGGAAAACCACTGATTCCTGGGTAACAATTTAAAGAGGTTATTAGAGAATGGGGAGGTAAAAGAATACAGTAATAATACAGTAACCTCTAATAAGGCAACTAAAAAATGTGGCAGTTGTAATCAGTGTGTGTATATAATGGAAGAAAGAGAAATTACATTAGATAACATAAATAAGACCAAAACTAAGTTCAAATCAGGTAATTGTAATACCAATTTTGTCATTTATATGGCAAAATGAAAAACTTGCCCTGGATATTATATAGGCAAGACAGAAATAGCCTTTAAAAAGAGGATATATGACCATCAGTACAGCATAAAGAGAAAGGATGATAATAGCGCACTGTACAGGCATATAGAAAGGCTAGGGGATGAACATAATTTTGAATTTGCCATAATAGAGCATATTAAATATAACCCTAAGGGAGGTAATAGGAAAGAGCTTTTGAGTTATAGGGAAGTATGGTGGCAACTTTTCACAGATGCCTCGAATACACCAATATTGAATGATAATATATCAATAAAACCCATATTGTTGAACAGAATATCAAGAATATGAGAACCGTAATTTGAGTTATTGTGTACTAAAATACACTACACATTAGAAACATCAGAAAGAAGGGGACATGTCATAACGTTTAGATGAACTAGGTTAGGAAGGTAGTAATATGAAATTCGCTGATGTACAACAGTTAGAATTATTGCCAATATAAAGTAGGGAATACTAACAGCTGAAGATGTATTACAACTGAACACACTTACGTGTTTACTTAGAACAGCTAACAAATGTTTTTAACTTATTGTTTTTGATTATTGGTTTTTATAGGATTTGACGTAGTATAAAACACACATTAATGGGATTGTATAAGTAATAACAGAAGGATGCTCAGTGTTGCATATACCAAAATGGAGCGATATGACTTTAAGGGCTGCAATTTGTGTTTGGCGCCAAAAAAGTCATTTAAACACTGGAACACTAGAGCACTTTTGTTCTGAGGAAGCCTACATAGGTTCATAGGTTCATAGGTTCATACTAGGCTATCTGCCCTAGGGCATTTATAAGCCTAGCCAGAATGTGTTTGGCTTTCGCCACCCATTTTAAATTTATTTTGCTATGCCCTTTTTCGAGGTTAGTATACTGTGCCTCTGCCTAACAGTGACACAGAAGTGATACCCGGGGTAAACCTACGATCTCCCATCCACTCATCAAGATTTCTCTTGAAGAGAGTCAATGAGGGACTCTGCCTAACCTGGACTGGGATTTTATTCCAGAGTGAAGGGAGCCTCTGGGTTATGAATCTGTCCCTCCAGCATGTCCTATTTATTTCAGTGCTGAGGTTCAAGTCTCTAGAGCGCGTAGCACGATGGGATCTGGATTTTCTGAGGTGCAGCATGTCCATTAATTCCGGGTTGGACATGGCTTTATACGTCAGGCAAAGATCGCCTCTGAACAGGCGGTATGCCACTGAGTAGAGCTGGAGTTTCTTTAACCGGGCAGCATATGGCATCTGTTTGAGCCCTTTGATCCTCTTGGTGAGGTACTTTTGGGGTCTTTCCAGTTGCTGCAGGTGTCTGGTAAGGTACATCCCAAAAGGGGCATTGTACTCAATTATGGGCCTGATGAGGGATGAGTAAAGAGGCACAATGACCTCCCCTGATCTAGATGTGAATCCCTTCATGATTAGGTGGGCTATATAAAGTGTTTTTCTAACCACTTTGGCCACGTGGTTGTCAAATGAGAGATTGCTATCAACTTGGGTCCCCAGGTCCCTAATTACTTCTCCTGTACTTAATGGATTACCACCTATGTGGTAATTTGTGGGCACTTTGTTTTTGCCAAAGGGGATGACTATACACTTTTTGGCATTTAGCTTGAGGCCATGGCTCTGGCACCAGTTGTCTATTTCTATGAGACCCTTTTGGAGGATGCTTGTGACAGCTGCAGAGTCGATTATGGCACCCAGTTTGCAGTCATCTGCGAACTTGGTCAGCCACAGTCATTCCATGTTGGCCTGTACCTCCGAGAAATATATACCGAACTAGAGAGGTTCCAGGACTGAGCCTTGTGGGACACCACTTGTAACTGGTTTGGAGTCTGACATGGCTCCAGCAATTCTAACCATGTGGGTTCTGTCCTTGAGCCAGTTTGCAATCCATCTAGTGACATAGGGGTTTATATTTAAGCTGGTGAGCTTATCTATAATGCCCGAGTAGGGTATTGTATTGAAGGCTTTTGCGAGGTCCAGGGAGGCTGTGTGGACCACCTTCCCCTCGTCAATGGCCTTGGTGACTGTTTCAAAGAAATCAACCAGGTTTAAGAGGCAGGATCTGCCCTTAACAAAGCCGAACTGGGTAGGATCCAGTGTCTGTAGGTCCCCAGTATCTTTATTTATGAGGTCCATGATGAGCCTTTCCATAGCTTTGCAGACCAAGCTAGTCAGGTTTATGGGCCGATAGTTTCCAGGATCCGTTGAGCCACCACCTTTATGGAGAGGGACCACTGTTGCTGTACGCCACTCTTTGGGCACATATCCTGTAGAAAGGCTGAGATTGAACAGTAGTTTTATGTTTGGGTTTAGCTCTTCTTGGAGTTCATGTAGGATGCAGCCCGGGTTACCGTCTGGTCCCATTGATGCTGTGTTTTTTGCTTTGGAGAGGGCGGCTCTTACCTGAGCATCTGAGATGTCAGGGGGGCAGCACTCTGCTGGGATAGCTATTTGCCCTTTTGGTGGGGAGGGGGGGGAGAAGTTTGCGCTGAACCTGTCAGCTAGGATGTTGGCAATGTCTGTGGGTTCAGTGTATTTTTTGTCATTTTGGACTAATTCTGAGCATATCTGGGAATTACAACCCAGGTTCCGAACATAACTAAAGAAACCCTTGTGATTATCCGTAGTGTCTTGTGTAATTTTTCTCTCGAAGCTGGCCTTAGACAATTTTATGAGTGCCTGTAGTTTTTTGCTAATACTGATCAGTGATGCCTTCCCTTTTTGGGATTTTGCTCTATCATTTAGTAGCTTTCTCCTTCTATTGTATAGTTTGTTTATGGCTGGGGTCCACCAGACAGGACGTCTGCCTTTGGAGGATTGGGTCTTGGTTTTATTTGGGATCGCATGATCCAGGCATTCCTGAAGGTGTTCATAGAATGCGTTTATAAAGGATTCTGTGGTCTGGGCCATATTTTCCACAGGCCTGGGGGCTTTGAAGGATTCCACCTCGGTTTTGAGGAGTGTGAAATTTGCTTTAGAAAAGTTATTCACTGTGGTTTTCTGGGCAGGGGGTGGGGTCGGGATGTGAATATCCAGTGAGATTAGTTTATGGTCTGATCTTACCAGTGAGGGATACACTTCTGGTCTGGAGCATAGAGTCCCCATGTTGGTGATGATCAGGTCCAGTATGTTTTCCCCTCTTGTGGGAGTGGTAACAAGTTGTTCCATAGCATTTGAGTTTATAAATTCTAGGAACCTTTGGGCTAGGGTGTTGGAGCTAGAGTAATGCTCCCAGTCTATGTTTGGGTAGTTGAAGTCGCCCAATATAATGGTGTTTGGAGAGACCTTCATATCTTCCAGTGTTCTCAGAAAGGCTGAGTGGGGTTCCTGGGTTTGGGTGGGTGGTCTGTAGCAGGCTATAAACTGGAAGGCAGTTTTACCCACTGTTAGTTGCACATGGATAGTCTCTGATGCTTCGTGCTTTGCCACCAACCTGGAGATGTGGGTATCTTTGATGAATATCGATACTCCCCCTCCTTTTGTGGTTCGGTCCAAGTTTTGGGGCCGAAAAGCATGGTATGAGGTATAACCTGGTAGTGCCGGGGTGCTCTCGGGAGCCCTGAACCAGGTTTCTGCTACTGCACAGATATCGATGTTCTCCGTGCTAAGGAGAGTTTCGAGTGCATGCATCTTGAGGTTTAGACTTCTGGCATTGAGTAGCATTACTCTTAGTTTCTTATCCCTTGTGATACCTATGGAGGTGGGTTTGTCTTTTGAGCCTTGCCTAAAAAAGGCACTATGGGGGTAGCAAGAGCCTTTGCCAATATCCGAAAGCCCAGGGGTGACAGGTGCAAGACGGCCCTAGCGAAGCATCGTGGCTTGTCGAGCATATCATCCCAAGCTGACAGGCATTGGATCCCCTTTGAATGACACCAGTACTTAAGCCAGCTGTTGAAATTGATCATCTTGTCTTCATATTGTGTCATCATTCTTGGTGAGGGTAAGATGCTACTCAAGGTCAGGGTCATACCGGCCTGGGCTACATGCTCAGAGAGCTCCTTTATGTCTATTTTCATGTAGTCCAGGGAGGTACATCTCAGGTCATTCACACCAGCATGGACAATGACTGAGTCATATTTGTACTTGCCTTGGAGTGACCTGAGTGCTTGTGTTATGTGGCGGATCCTAACGCCCGACAGGCTGCTCACCGTGACCCTCTCCTTGTTCAGCCTGGTGAGCGAGACATCAGTGTGCCTGACGATAGAGTCACCTACTACAAGTGTATAAGGTGTGTTGTTTAGTCTTAAGGGCTGTGACTGTTCGGCACACTGGCTTTGTGAGATATGTGTTGTACGTGTTTTGTTTTGGGGTAGCGGTTGCTTGGGTGTCTGCTTTGGAGGTCTCTGCTGCTTATGCAGATCTTTATTTAGAGCCTCCAAGTATGTTTTTGTGTCATTATGTGTTTGGTTTGCTGTCGTGGTAGGTCTATGTGAGACTGGAATTGTAGTGAGTGTGGTTTCCTTCTCCTCCTGACTGGTTATGCCAGTAATGAGTTGAGAGAGCTTAGCCTCCAGTTTGGCTATATGGTTGCATCTCTCACATGTGTTGGAAGTTGTTGGGAGGAGGAGAGGGTTGTCTGTGTACATGAGGCAGTTGTAACATTGCCAAAAGATTCCCAGATTCACCAGCTGGACCAGAGAGGAGATTGACAACTGACCTTTGGACATGCTAGAATAATATTGGGAATTCCTTAATAATTGAAAACAAGGGCCAGTGGGGAGTGAGGGTGAAGTGCTTTTAATTTTTAGTGCTGAGTTATATAATTGCTTTAGCGAGCAAGTGCCAGGTAACTTAAGTGCAATGTGTTACAGGTAACTTAAATGCAAAAACGACAAACAGTAACTTTCTTTCAAGTGATACAAGGAAATAAGTATAGTAAGCAATGCAGATATCACTAGTGATCCACAGAAGCACTGAGAAGCTGCGTATTAGGTGGAATTAGCGTTCCAGGGAAATAACAAGCAAACAAACAACAAGCATATAAACAAAGCTAGATTCAGCAGGCCTGGATCTAGTCTATGCTACAGCAAACAAGGTGTACCAATTTCAGTAAGATACAGTTCAAATATTCAGGCACTATAAACCTTTAACCAGAAATTCCCAGCTCAGAAGGGCAGAGTCCAGCCTCTTCTCCCACAAGAGTGCAGACCACAAACCTTCTTAATGTAAAATAACTGGCCTGAAGCCCAAGTGCTTAAACCAGAACTAATACACTTTAAGAATAACAGACACTGGGCTCTCAATCAGCAGTTCACAACTTAGAAGGATGAAAGCTACCTGTCCTGCCACCACAGTGCATGCCACAATCCTTCCTAATGTAAAACAACTGGTCTGAAGCCCAAGTGCTTAATCCAAAAGACTTAGAATGATAGCTACACTTTAATCAAGTTACTACCAAGCAGTAATAAATACAATTGAATACTTTAGAGAATGCCTGGATTAGTGCTCAAGTTACACAAACAAAGCTAGATCCAGCAGGCCCGAATCCAGTCTATGCCACAGCAAACAAGGCGCACCAACTTCAGCAAGAAGCAGTTCAGATATGCATGCACTATAAGCCTTTAATGAGAAATTCCCAGCTCAGAGGGGCAGAGTCCAGCCTCTCCTCCCACAAGAGTGCAGACCACGAACCCTCTTAATGTAAAATAACTGGCCTGAAAGCCCAAGTGCTTAAACCAAAATTAATACACTTTTAGAATAACAGACACTGAGCCCTCAATCAGCAGTTCCGAACCAAGAAGGATGTAAGCTACCTGTTCTGCCACTACAGTGCAGACCACAAACCCTCTCAGTGCAAAACAACTGGTCCGAAGCCCAAGTGTTTAAACCAAAAGGCTTAGAATGAGTTACACCAAGCAGTAATAAATACAACTGAGTACGTTTAAGATTATGCAAAAGTAAAATAAAGTAGGTAGAAACACAAGTACAGGAAAAGCAGATGACATTTTTTTTTTCTGAACAAGTGCTGAGATCAAAGAAACAGATTTGAGTGCTGAAACTAGAAAACTGGCTAGTTATAAGAAAAAAAACTAAGTTAGAAGGCTTCCCTCCAACACAGAAGGGCTTGGGGGCTCAGAAGCCTACAAATAGTCTATACCACTTAACAGGAAAGGCAGGAAACAAGCTTAAATTTTTTTTTTCTGTTTCCCATATGCTCTCTTTGTACACAGTAGGAGTGCCTGAAATCAGAATATGATCTCACTGCACTCAGTTGAGTGAGCAAATGAGATGGGCCCAGAAGGAGTATCCAAACACAAATTTACAAGAGGGGCGGGCAGTTTCAAGGCCACTAAGATTAAACACTAAAACAAAAACAAGGAGGGTGGGTGGGACTAACTGAAGAACAGAGTCAAAACTTCCAGTTCAGTTAATATTCCTGCAACACACAGTTAAAATCAATTTAAATACTGTATTTTTTGAAAAAAAAAAAGTGCAGATAAAGGTACTTAAATTCTCTTATACATCCAGTTGAATACAGCAAGTTCTTAGCCGGCCAAAGCTGAGGTTTTTAAGCAGAAAATATTTCACACTGTACCACTTAAATAGGCAAGGACAGGAAATCAAAGAATGTGGCTACCCCCACACCTGTAATTACTAGCAAATAACAAAATTCAGCAAACACTGACTAACTTCCAGTTCAGTTAATATTCCTGCAACACACAGTTGAAATCAATTTAAATACTGTATTTTTGTGAAAAAAAAAGTGCAGATAAAGGTACTTAAATTCTCTTATACGTCCAGTTGAATACAGCAAGTTCTTAGCCGGCCAAAGCTGAGGTTTTTAAGCAGAAAATATTTCACACTGTACCACTTAAATAGGCAAGGACAGGAAATCCAAGAATGTGGCTACCCCCACACCTGTAATTACTAGCAAATAACAAAATTCAGCAAACACTGACTAACTTCCAGTTCAGTTAATATTCCTGCAACACACAGTTAAAATCAGTTTAAATACTGTATTTTTTTGAAAAAAAAGTGCAGATAAAGGTACTTAAATTCTCTTATACGTACAGTTGAATACAGCAAGTTCTTAGCCAGCATAGTGTAGGTGAAAGCACTCAACACGTTTTTTACATCTGAAAGTTTTTAATTCTAGAAGTAATTATTTTGTTATTAATTGTTACATTTTTCTGGATAATTTACTGTTAGAACTATAGCGAGTTGTATCGCAAATAAACCTTTTTATCTGTAGCCTGCACTGCGTTTCCTCTGTGCATTTCATTGTTTTAACAGAGAAGATAGCATGGTTGTAGGACTCAACGTAAAAAAAAAAAAAATATATATATATATATATATATATATATATATATATATATATATATATATATATACATGGATTCCATACAATAGATCGAAGGTTCACTACTTAGAAATAGTGTATGGAATGCACACTGCAGCAAAAGTGCACTTAATCGCAAGTGCACTTACACGAAGTTCAGTACAACAAATGGGCATTGTATGGAACTTCTGTGCAGTACTCACGGACCTTAGGGTTAGGGCACGGGTCATGGTAAGGGGTTAGCCTGTAGGGCTAGCCCCTTACCATGACCTGTGTCCTAACCCTAAGGTCTGTGATGACTGCAGTGCAGTGAAGGACATAGCAATGTCCTCCACTATGGTGCGATAGTCATGAACCTTAGGGTTAGGGCATGGTTTACGGTAAGGTGATAGCTTTACTAACTATCCCCTTACCCTAACCCGTGCCCTAACCCTAAGGTCTGTGAGTATCGCACCATAACGGAGGGCATAGCTTGTTTTTTGATGTCCTCCACTGTGCTGCAGTACTTTCGGTAAAGTGCACTTTTGCGAAAGTTCACTTTCATTAAAGTGAAGTTTCACGTAAGTGAGGCTTCCTATTACGAGTTCGAAGTTGTGAACTTTCATTCTTGTAATAGGAATCCATATATATATATATATATATATATATATATATATATATATATATATATATATATATATATATATATAAATATGTTTATATATGTGTATACATTTATACATATATATATATATATGTATATATATGGGTTCACTTCAATTCACTGAACTTTCAATTCACTGACTTTCATTTCACTGACACCATTTCACTGAAATTCATTTCACTGAAACTTCATTTCACTGAAAGTTCATTTCACTGACAACTATTATTAGCAATAAAATGGAATATTCCCCCTTCCCCACTGTAGTGCGACCCTGGAGTTAGAATATATAGTTAGGGGTGTGGGGCAGAGCCCCACATCGGGTGGTGGTGGCAGCCCCACTTCATTTCTTATGATATTCTTACGTTTTGATATAATATTGCTTAGTAAAAGAAAAGTAAGTGGGGGGCTGCCCCCCACACCCCCCTAACTATATATTCTAACTCCAGGGTCGCACTACAGTGGGGAAGGGGGCATATTCCATTTACTTTGTAATAATACTTGTCAGTGAAATGAACTTTCAGTGAAATGAAGTTTCAGTGAAATGAATTTCAGTGAAATTGTGTCAGTGAAATGAAAGTCAGTGAATTGAAAGTTCAGTGAATTGAAGTGAATCCATATATATATATATATATATATATATATATATATATACAACAACAAGCAGCACTAAGACCATGGCCAGGACAGGTATATTCCACTACCACTTCTCAACACAAAAGTTAGTTTGTTGCAACACCTACGGGTGTTTGCTTATGATTGTACTCCACATATAAAAGGATTTGTTCTGTTTTTTATTTTTATTTTTGTTTTTATTTTTAAGTTATTGTTCAGTGTGAATAAATACTTGATGGTTTTAATGAATGCAGTTGTCATCTATGGTAACGGAGGTGAACCACACATGCCGATATTCAAGTAGAGCTGATTATATATGTTGTGATTGGGAAGACAATATATTTGAAATATTCATATTATGGTTGTTCAACCGAGTGTTTTGCTGAGCTTTTATATGTGGAGTACAATCGTAAGCAAACACCCGTAGGTGTTGCAACAAACTAACTTTTGTGTTGAGAAGTGGTAGTGGAATATACTTGCCCTGGCCGTGGTCTTAGTGCTGCTTGTTGTTGTATTCATACTTTATTTTCTTAGCAGCACACTCTTGTTTGGTTCTAGTTTTGTTGTGCTTGGATTTACATATATATATATATATATATATATATATATATATATATATATATATATATATATATATATATATAGATAGATAGATTTTTATGTACATAGATATATTTTCATAGGTTCGGAGGTGAGTTCATAGGTAGGTACTAAACTATTGGCCCTAGAGCCTATATAAGCCTAGCCAAAATTGTACTCTGGCTTTCGCCACCCAAAATAATTATTTCCCTGTGCCCCTGTCATGCAGAGCCACAGAGGTGATCCCCCGGGTGAATTTCTTATTTCCCATCCAATCATAAAGATTTTTCTTGAAGAGTGCTAATGAGGAGCTTTGTTTTATATAGATAGGTAGTTTGTTCCAAAGCATGGGAAGTCTCTGGGGCAGGAATCTATCCCTCCAGCATGTTTTGTTTATTGTGGTGACAAGGTTTAGGACCCTGGAACATGTAGCTCGGAGGGATTGGGATTTCTTTAAGTGGAGCATATCCAACAGTTCTGGGTTTCACATAGCTTTGTAAGTTAGGCAGAGACTGCCTCTGAGTAGGCGATATGTGACTGAGTAAAGCTGAAGTTTTTTGAGACGGTCTGCGTAGGGCATCTGTTTAAGGCTGGTAATCCTCTTTGTGAGGTATTTCTGCAGCCTTTCCAGTTGTTGTAGCTGTTTTTTGAGGTACATACCAAAAGAGGCATTGTACTTTATCATGGGTCTAATGGGTGACGAGTAGAGGGGAAAAATGACCTCTTCTTTCCTGGATGAGAAACCTTTTGTGATGAGCTGTGCCACGTAGAAGTATTTCCTGACTACTGTGGCAATGTGATTATCAAAGGAGATACTACTGTCCACCTGTGTCCCAAGGTCTCTTATCATACTTTCGGCGTTAAGTAGACTACCACCTATGTGGCAGCTCATGGGTACAGAGTTTTTACCAAAGGGGATGATAATGCACTTTTTGGCATTGAGCTTGAGGCCATGGTTTTGACACCAGGCATCTGTCTCAGTGAGGCCCTTTTGTAGGATGTCCACATCATTAGGAGTTTTGATTATGGCTGCTAGTTTGCAGTCATCTGTGGACTTCATTAGCCAAAGACCTTCTGTGTTAGCCTGCACTTCAGAAAAGTAGATACCAAACAGGAGAGGACCCAGGACTGAACCCTGTGGTAATCCACTTGTCACTGGTCTGAAGTCGGATTTGGAGTCTGCTACTTTCACAGTGTGGGTTCTGTCAGTGAATCATTTGGCAACCCATCTTGTAACATAGGGATTTATACCTAGTTTAGTGAGTTTATCTATAATTCCAGAGTGGAGGATGGTATCAGAAGCCTTGGCGAGATCTAGATAGGTTGTGTGAACCACCTTTCCCTCCACTACGGCTTTGGTGACTGCTTCAAAGAAGTCTATCAGGTTTAGGAGACATGATCTGCCTTTTACAAACTCAAACTGGGTGGGGTCCAGAGTTTGGAGATTACCAATGTCTTTGTTTATAAGTTCTTTGATGATATGTTCCATGACCTTGCAAACCAGACTCATTAGGCTAATGAGGAGGTAGTTCCTGTCTGTGGTGGCTCCCCCTTTGTGGAGTGGGATAACCATTGCTGTGTGCCATGTAGTGGGCACAAAACTTGAGGTGAGGCTATGACTGAAGATGGTGCTTAGGTGGGGTGCCAGTTCATTATGTAGTTCATGTAGAACGCAGCCTGGGATGTTGTCAGGTCCCATGGATGCTGTGTTCTTGGCTTTGGAGAGTGTGGTTTTTACCTGGGCAGCCGTGATTACAGGAACATTGCATTCTTGCAGTACAGAGATAGGCCCTTTAGGGGGTGAGAGAGGGGTAAAGTTAGCACTGAACCTATCTGCCAGGATGTTGGCAATATAATTTGGTTCTGTATATTTAGTGCCATTGTGCTGTAACTCAGAGCAGATCTGAATGTTGCCATTGAGATTCTTGACATACCTATAGAATGCTTTGTGGTTGTCTTTAGAATCAGTGGAGATTTTGTTTTTGTAACTAGCTTTGGAGGATTTTATGAGGGGTCTCAGCTTCTTACTGAGGTTGACCAGGGAGTTCTTCCAATCATGGGATTTTATTCTTTTATGCAACAGTTTCTTTCTTCTGTTGTAGAGTTTGTTTATGGCAGGGGACCACCAGATTGGCTTCCTTTTTTGGAGGATAGCATCTTGGTTCTGTTAGGGATAGCACGATCCATGTACTTGTGTAAGTCCTTATAAAGTGCATTTATGTAGGATTCAGCAGTCATACCTCTATTGTCTCTCTACATGGTTGTCATGAAGTTTGCCACTTCTGTCTTAAGAAGCGTGAAGTTGGCTTTGGAGAAATTTTTTACAGTGGTTCCCCTAATGGGGGTGGGGGTGGAATATGGATGCCTAGGGTTATTAGCCTGTGGTCAGATCTGACCAACAAGGAATTGACCTCTGGTGTGGAACACCAGTCACCCATGTGGGTAATGACCAGGTCTAGGATATTTCTGCCCCTGGTGGGGGTGTGGATACGTTGGTACATGAGTTATTTTCCCAGTTAATGGTGGGGTAGTTGAAATTGCCCATTATGAGGGTGTTGGGTTGTACCTTAATATTTTCCAGTATATCAAGAAATGAGGAGTGGGAATCCTGGGGCATGGTGGGGGATCTGTAGCAAGCTTCAGTTTGGATTGTGGTCTTACGCAGAGTTAGTTGCACTTGGATAATCTCGGATGCATTATGCTGAGCAACTAACCTGGAAGTGTGGATATCCTTAATGAATATGGACCCGCCTCCGCCTTTAGTGTTTCGGTCCAGGTTAGGTGGCCGAAAGATGTGGTATGAATTATAGCCTGGTAATGCAGGGATGCTCTCTGGAGCCTTGAACCAAGTCTCTGTCACTGCACAGATGTTAGTGTTCTCCATTTTAAGGAGTGCCTCGAGTGAATGCATTTTGAGGTTTGGACTTTTAGCATTGAGTAACATTACCCTCAGATTTTGCTTGCTTGTACCTGTTATGGTGGAGAATTTGTCATTTGACCCTTGCCTAAAAAAGGCACTATGGGGGTGGCAAGAGCTTTAGCCAGTATCCAGAATCCCAAGGGTGACAGGTGCAGGCCATCTATGGCAAAGCATCGTGGTCTGTCGATCATGTTATCCCAGGCAGACATATACTGGATCCCCTTAGAATGATACCAGAAGCTTAGCCAATTGTTGAAGTCAATCATTTTGTCCTTGTACTGTGGTATCATTCTGGGTGATGGCAGGATGCTACTCAGGGCTAGGGTCATACCTGCCTGGGCTACAAGCTTGGAGAGCTCCTCCATGTCTCTTTTCATGTATTCCAGGGAGGTACATCTCAGGTCATTCACACCAACATGGACAATGACAGAGTAATATTTGTACTTGTTGTGGAGTGACCTGAGTGTGTGCATTATGTGGTGGATCTTGGCACTCGACAGGCAGCTGACAGTAACTTTCTCCTTGTTTAGCCTGGTGAGTGGAACATCAGTGTGCCTGACTATAGAGTCACCTATGACTAGAGTACTGGGTACGTTGTTATGCCTTATGAGCTGTGGTTTGGTGGCACACTGAGTTTGTGGGCTATGTGTCATTTGGATTGTGTTGGGGGGTGGAGGTTACTTGTGTTTCTGCTTTGGAGGTCTCTGTTGCTTGAGCAGATTTTTATTGACAGCCTCCATGAATGTAGGTGTGTGTTTTGTGTTTCAATGTGTCTGTTTTGGTGGTGTAGGTTTTGAGGGACTATGTGATGAGTGTGATGTGGTGCAAGTGTTTACCTTCTCCTCTTGACTGTCTAGTCCAGTCTTGGGTGAAGAGAGCTTTGCTTCCAGTTTGGCTATATAAGTGCATCTCTCACAGGTTGTAGTGTTGGGTGGTAGGAGGAGAGGGTTGTCTGTGTACATGAGGCAATTACTGCATTGCCCCAAGATGCCCAGATTCATCAGGTAGACAGGAGAAAACACAGGGAGCTGACCCTTAGACATGCCTGGATATGTGCTTATTTATTAAGTACTAAAAATTGTTTTCCTCTAGGCAAGTGAGGAAAGTTGAGTGCTGTAGTAATTTGTAGCTTATTTAGTGCTTACAACGAGTTCTGAAGAAGTGCTGAGCTCAGAGAAACAGATTTGAGTACTAAAACTAAAAAACTTGCTAGTTCTAAGGGAATATTTAAAGAGCAGACTTTATGGTGCTGGGAATAGTTTAATTCTAGCTAAGCAGCGATGCATAAATTGTTTTTTTTTTCTTTTGTTTTTTTTTTTTAATATATAACAGCAGCAAATTAGAAAACTGTTTTAAACAAATTAACCAATTAACCAATAAAAAGCTATAAACTGAGCCCCATTCCAGCAGTCTTCAATCAGACAAGTTCTAACTGCACACTCCATAAGAGTGCAGACCACACCTTCTTAATGTAAAATAACTGGCCTGAAGCCCAAGTGCTTAAACCAGAACTAATGCACTTTTAGAATAACAGACACTAAGCCTTCAGTCAGCAACTCCCAACTTAGAAGGATGTAAGCTACCTGGCCTGCCACAACAGTGCAGACTACAAACCTTCTTAACGTAAAACAACTGGTCTGAAGACCAAGTGCTTCAACCAAAGCTTATAATAACAGTTACAATTTAATCAGGCTGTTAACAAGCAGTAATAAATGTATGTATTGATTTAGTTTTCTATCTATACGTGTATTTCTATATGTATATATTTCATATGTATATCTATAAATATATTATGTATTTATTTGTTTATATATATATATATATATATATATATATATATATATATATATATATATATGCATCTCCGTACACATATACATTTGTGTGTGTGTGTGTGTGTGTGTGTGTGTGTATAAATATATATATATATATATATATATATATATATATGCACAAAACTTGACTAATTCTACAGAATCATTTCCCTACTGTTGAATGACTCTACTGAATGATATGTTTGAAAACATCACACATGCTCATAGTTCAGATAGCTTAGTGGTAGATTTATGTGGCTATGGTGTGCAAGGTCCTGGGTTCAAGACTTTATTGGAAAGGCTCACCCAGACTCTGCTACACTTTGTTGTGAGGGAAAGGTTGGTTTGCTTTTTATTTGTTGTAGTTTGTATAAGTTTATTGCCTTTTTATATTTTGAGTGCTGTGATTTGTTTTCTTTACCTTGTGCATTGCTTGTGTTCTGCTTTTAACTGCATATTAAAACTTCAAAAGACCCCACAGCTCTGTCTCTTGTGAATCAGGCAGAAATTTTCCCCACCCCCCTCGCTGTCACTGTCATGTTCTTAAATACCACTGTCTTTCTAGTTGCCTGCCTCTTATGTTAATTTGACCATATATCTCATTCCTCTCGGCTTTCACTGGCTTGTGTGAGTAAGCACAAAATTATTATTTTGTGAAATCACTCCCTTTCAACTATTTAAATTTATTGGCCATTCTACTGTATTCCATAGTACCGGAATACAAATATGACTCTGTCATTGTCCTTGTTGGAGTGAATGACTTGAGATGTACTTCCCTGGAATACATGAAAAGAGACATGGACGAGCTCTTGGATCATGTGGCCCAGGCAGGTATGACCCTATCCCTGAGTAGCATCTTGCCCTCACCCAGAATGATACCACAATATAAGGACAAAATGATTGACTTCAACAATTGGCTAATCTTCTGGTGTCATTCAAAGGGGATCCAGTATCTGTCTGCCTGGGACGACATGATCGACAGACCACAATACTTTGCCAGAGATGGTCTGCACTCTGCACCTGTTACCGCTGGGATTCAGGTTACTGGCAAAGGCTCTTGCCACCCCTAAAGTGCCTTTTTTAGGCAAAGTTCAAAGGACAAAACCACCACCATAACAGGTACAAGCATGCAAAATCTGAAGGTAATGCTACTCAATGCTAGAAGTCTAAACCTCAAAATGCACTCTCTGGAGGCACTCCTAAAAATGGAGAACATCAATATCTGTGCAGTAACTGAGACCTGGTTCAAGGCTCCAGAGACCACCCCTGCAATACCAGGCTACAACTGTTACCACACTGCAATACCAGGCTACAACTCTTACCACACTTTTCGGCCACAAAACCAGGATCGAAACACTAAAGTTGGAGGAGTGTCCATATTCACCAAGGATATTCACACCACCAGGTTAGTTGCCTAACACAATGCTTCTGAAATTCTCCAGGTGCAACTAATACTAGGTAAGACTGCAATCCAAATTCTAGCTTGCTACAGATCCCCCACCATGCTCCAAGATTCTCACTACACCTTTCAAAACATACTGGAAAATATTAATATACAACAAACGCCCTAATACTGGATGATTTCAACTACCCTGCCATTAACTGGAAAAACTACTCATGTACCAACACCTTTGCCCAACGGTTCTTGGAATTCAGAAATTCCAATGCCCTGGATCAACAAATCCATAGTCCCACCAGGGGCTCCAATATCCTAGACCTGGTCATTATCAACATGGGAAATCGATGCTCCACACCTATGGTCACCCCCTCGTTGGTCAGGTCAGACCATATGCTAATCACCATTAACATCCACATCCCACCCCCAATCCCCAGTAAGGAAACCTCCATAAAAAACTTCTCCAAAGCCAACTTCATGCTACTCAAGTCAGAAGTTACAAACTTCATGACGCCCATGCAGATGGGAACTGAAAGTTCAACTGCTGAGTCCTACACTAAGGCACTGTACGAGCATATCCACTCATGCATGAATCGTGCCATCTCAAATAGAACCAAGATGCTCTCCTCAAAAAAAAAAAAGGAAGCCAATCTGGTGGTCCCCTGCCATAAACAAACTTTACAACAAAAGGAAGAAACTATTGCAGAAAAGAGTAAAATCCCAGGATGCAAAAAACTCCCTTACCAGCCTCAGTACGAAGCTTAGATCCCTCATAAAATCCTCCAAAGCTAGTTATGAAAATAAAATTGCCAAAGATTCCAAAGACAACCACAAAGCATTTTATAACTATGTCAAGAATCTAAATGGCAATGCTCAAATCTGCTCTGAGCTACAACAGAATGGCATTAAATACACTGATCCCCAGGATATTGCCAATATCCTGGCAGATCGATTCAGTGCCAACTTCACCTCTCTCTCACCCTTTAAATGGCCCATCTCAATACCGGAAGATTGCCAAATTCCAGTAATAACGGCCACACAGGTAAACAATGCACTCTCCAAAGCTAAGAATGCAGCATCCATGGGACCAGATGATATCCTGGGCTGTGTACTACATTCACTACAAAATGAACTGGCACCTCACCTAAGTGTCATGTTTAATCATATCCTCACCTCAGGCTTCATGCCCACTGAGTGGTTTACAGCTACAGTTATCCCACTCCACAAGGGGGGATCCACCTTGTATCCCAGAAACTACCACCCCATCAGTCTGACGGGCCTGATCTGCAAGGCCATGGAACGTATTATCATGGAACTTATAAACAAAGACATTGGCAACCTTAAAACACTGGACCCCCCCAGTTTGGGTTCTTGAAGGGCCGATCTTGTCTCCTGAACCTGATTGACTTCTTCAAATCAGTCTCCAGAGCCATGGACGAGGGTAAGGCAGTCCACACAGCCTATCTGGACCTTGCCAAGGCCTTTAACACCATCCCCCACTCTGGAATCATAGATAAATTTACTAAGCTGGACATTAATCCATACATCACTTGATGGGTTGCCAACTGGCTTACTGACAGAACCCACACTGTAAAAGTAGCTGACTCCAAATCCAGCTCCAAGCGAAGTACCTCAGGGTACAGTCCTGGGACCTCTCTTATTTGGCATCTACTCCTCTGAAGTACAAGCCAACACTAAGGGACTCTGGCTAACAAAGTTCGCAGATGACTGCAAACTGGGAGCTATTATTGAATCCCCAAATTATGTTGATACTCTACAAAAGGGCCTTACAGAAACAGATGCTTGGTGCCAGAGCCATGGGCTCAAGCTCAATGCCAAGAAATGTATAGTTATCCCCTTTGGGAAAAAATATGTACCCATGAATTACCACATAGGCGGCAGTAGACTAAACACCAAAAGTGTGATAAGAGACTTAGAGACACAGGTGGACAGTGGTCTCACCTTCAATAAACACATCACCACAACAGTCAGGAAATCCTTCTATGTGGCACACCTCATCACTAAGGGCTTTTCATCCAGAAAAAAGGAGGTCATTGTCCCACTGTACTCATCCCTCATTAAACCCATTATAGAATACAACGCCCCATTTGGTATGTACCTCTCAAGACATCTGCAACAACTGGAAAGGCCACATAAATACCTCACTAAAAGAATCACAGGCCTAAAGCAGATGCCCTATGCTGACCGCCTTAAAAAACTCCAGCCATATCCTGTCGCATATCATCTGCTCTGAGGCAATCTCTGCTTAACATACAAGGCCATGTCAAACCCAGAGCTGTTGGACATGCTACACTTAAAGAAATCCCAATCCCTCAGAGCCACACGCTCCAGGGATCTAAACCTTGTCATCACAACAAAAAAACATGCTGGAGGGATAGGTTCCTGACCCAGAGACTCCCAGGGCTGTGGAATAGACTGCCCATACATGTCAAGCAGAACACCTCTTTGGCCCTTTTCAAAAGGAGCCTTGATGACTGGATGGGAGAAAGGAAATTTACCCCAGGGATCACGTCAGTCCAGGGAGGTAAATAGTGTGGGAAGAAATAGCCAGGGAATTGTTATGGCGAGGCTTGTATTGGCCCTATTGCCGATAGCCTAGTGCCAACCTATGAACCTATGTAAAGGCTGCTTATTTTATTGCTGGGCAGAACAAGGGCTGTTGGATACAGAGTATTTAAGGCACTTTTAAGCAGTTGTAAGTGGGTTTGCGTAGCGCTAAGTGAAGCTAAGCGACGCTTGCACCCACTTGGTTTTGCTTAAGTCTGCTGACGTCCATTTAAACCTGAGCTAATTTTAAATAAAGAAAAGCAAAAAAGGGAGACAGGAAAGTGGTAAAATGGGGGCAAGCAGGGGGTAAAACAAGATGAGAGGCAGCTAGAGATGTGCAGGACGGGTGTAGCAAATGACCATAGCTCAGCATTTCTTCGACAGCAACAGCTGATATGACTGTGGGCAATTTGAAATTTAGAACATCACACCCCACAGGGAGGGGTGTGGGTGACATAAAATGATGGTAATTAGTGGGGTAGATTGAGTCAGGGGAACGTGTCTCTGGATGAAATGCAGAGCTATGTATGGGACGTAATTTTCTTTTGGGTACAGATGCCCTTTTTTTTTTAAAGGTGAGAGTGGGATACTGGGGAAGGAGTGTAGGTAAGTGTTGGTAGGAAAGTTTGGTAGGAGAGATTGAATTTGCAGACAGACAAGACAGCAGACAGTGATGGTGTGTGACACATGGTGGAGAAACCTTGGACGGGGAGGGTGGTTGGGAATCGGATGCCCATGAGCCCCCTATATGGTAGTAGTGGGACTGATGTCCCCACCTGATTGCAGTCACCACTACTCCTTCATGGCCCCAAAGGTGGCTGTGCTGGGAACTGAGCTGGAGGGGCTGGCTGCCCCTCAAGCTGCACCAGTCTGCCCTCCATCTGGCACAGTCGTCCATCCAGCTCCAACTGGAGGACACTACACACCATGCCATAGACCTCTTGCTGGGAGACAAGATCCTCATCGCACCCACATGCAGGGGAGGATGAGCCCCATCCCCTGAAGCAGTTCCACCTGAGGGTGGTGCAGGATCAGCAGATGAGGGAGGTCTGGGTTGGGTCCCAGATGAGCTGGGAACTAGTACCTCAGCCAGTTGGGGTGGGAGAGGCGGAGCCACCGGGATCGGCCTTCCCGAACATGCTATGGAGTGAAAATTAACAAGGTGGATTGGTTAGTCATGAACAAAACTTTTAAACATTAGTCAACACAGCATGCATGGGTGTTCCAATTGACCCAGAACAATGGAATTGTATCGGTAGCATGGCAAACAGAACATATGCAGACATGGAATGGCAGTCAGGATTGCAACAGTATGCTGGTTATATTTATGGCAACAGGCCAACAACAATGGTTACTCAACAAGGTATGTTAGTATGCACACAGTTTCAAATATAATAACCAAAATGGAAAAAAGGTCCCAATAGTACGTTTTGGTAACAACATACCCATATTACATTTTGTGCAATTATTGGAGCAAATGAGTGGTGGGGGAAGAGAAAATAACTCTAACAACTGCATTCAGTGATACGTCTCGATAGACTACTGTTAAATACTTTACAGTTCTGCCCTCCCTTAACCTGTACTTGGGCCATGCAGCTACTACAGCACATACACACCTGTAGATATGTGCACCTGGAGTACTATGGGGCAAGGTATGGCAATTCTACTTACATAAGTATAGGGGACTCATACCTGCCATACTTACGGGTACAAGAAACAATGTGTTCCCTGTCCTGCTGTTTTGTAAGTGTGATTTTGGTATACTTGTACTGTGATGTTACCTGGGTGCAGCTTTCTTGGCAACAGGGGAAACTATCCATGACAGCATGACACCTGAGAGGCTTGTATTGGCCAGACTGCATAGTGTAGATGGCTAGCCTGCTTCTATTTGTAGGACAGGAGCTGCTCAACAGAACATTTGTACACATTTCATACATATACCAATCATACTGCTTCTGCAAATATTTCTTTACCTGTGGGGGAAAATATCTGTTCACAATACATTAGTGTTTCCACCAATATTCAAGTTTACAGCTGTAGAACTAGAAAGGCATGTTAGCAGCAGTCCCTGGATTCGAACCATGGTGTGTGTGTGTATGCAAAAAGAACTTTAGATCTAGTCCTTATCAGAATGTGCTACTGGAGAGGTGGCATTGACTCCTTGTGTTATTTCTGTCTAGTACACACTTTTCTACACACTCTACTTTTTTATCAAATGTCTTTTTATTTGTTTTCATAATACCTACAACAAAGATCAGAACAAGAAATTGTTGATGTTACTGTTTACACAATATGAGCAGATTATTAAAACTAGACATTTAGACATTTCAATAAAACAGACTTCAATTTAGAATCAAGTCAACACACTCTACTTTTGCAGTCTGCACCTGTTAGTGTCTCACACTTTCCTGTACATTCAGGACTACATACAGCTGAAATGTAAATGTTAACACAAGGCAGTGCTGGCAGGAACACAGTACAAGACATTACCGAAAAAATATTTACTTTTGCATTTTGTCAGTTATTTCAGATCCACATTCTGAACTATGCAGACAAACAGTGCTAAATCCCTTCACCTCAGTTACTGCATGCTGCAGCAACTACACAATTGTACTTTTCAGATACAAGACAAACTAAAGACAACAGTTTTCGGTAGTCAGCTTTATTATTTTTGACATAATAACACTTTCTATAACTCAGAAATTCACAGTTAGTATTACTGCATGATCTTCACAGGTGGACTGCTTCACATTTGTAACTGTTACAGTAGCCCTGACACAGCAGTTTCTTAGCAGGTTTTATCAGGCCGTGTAATACATATCCTTCTCTTCCTCTCTTCAATTGTACCTTGTTTGCTACAAAACTCTGTATTACCCAGCAGCTGGCACCACTGAGTTCTAACACTGGCAGCCTGACACATGCATTTATTCAATACAGTTAGAGCACAATTATATATACAGACAGTACTATCTTTATTAATTCTGATTTATTACAGCAGGTATTACAAATATTTCTGTACTCACCAAACTCTAGGTGCAGTCGGAACAGGCATTGTGCATGGGCATCAATGTTCGCAGCCCTCTCCTCGGCAGCTGCATGCGGAAAGAACACACATTAAACACACCTGTACTGTAACATATACAATTTTTAAATGATTATTTACACATACACAGACTGGATACTTACAAACTTATAGGATGTCCTCCGCTAATGCCTTGCATACACAGGGCCAAGAGCTCACCCCTCCAATGCTTTAGGTCAACATAGTGATGATGCACCTGCTCACCAGTTTGGGGTATGCCAGTGGCATTGGTGAGATCATGTGCCACATGGTCCCAGGCCTCTGCTTTGTACTGGGAGCCCTGATACTTGCCCTGCAGCAGTCTAGCTTCATGGTCTTTGATAAGGAGTCCAACCATGACCCTGGACTTCTGGATGCCCCAGCGTTGCACCTGGAAGCAAACACCCACTCCTACACCTGACATTGTTGCTGCCCTGATCAGACTCGAAGAGATATGGCTGTATTCCCACCTGTGCAAGTTAAATAAGGCTATTTTACCACACTTTTCTTTGATTGTCCAATTTTCAAATATGCAAAGCTATGCTTAGCTCCACACAAATCCGCTTCGCAAGGCTTAAATCAGATAAGCAAAGCTTACAGTTGCTAGGGATTGCTTATATTTTCATGCTTAAGCAATCCTTAGCTTGTTTCAGCAGAGCTGCAGCAGGCTTAACTGGCCGCAAACAATTATTTAAAAAAAAAATAGAAAACGTTTTTTACGTTTCCCTATGGCACTTTCCCAGCCTTACACTACCATACGTGAGGCATATGACATACAAATATCATTCCAATTCATAAAAATGAATTTACAACTGCTTCCACAAATAAAATATATTAGTTAGAATGGGGATTCAAACCATGGATAGTTTGTATGCTAAATCAGTGCTTGAACCACTGCACTACATCAGCAACAAGGATGGTGTCTTGAGAATTCTATTTCACACTCAAACAGCATTTAAGTTGGGCTGAGCAAAGCATCGTGGTGTGCAAGCCCTCTGCTCTGTGCTTAAACTTTTTTTTATTATAAAAAAATATATAAAGACATATTAAATTATTACATATATTTATCAGCAGGTTATAGCCATGTGGGGCAGGGATCTGGCCATTCCAGAGACAATCATGTACTGTGCAGGGTACTTCTTGGGGATTGTGGGGTTTTTTTTTCTTATTTCAGTGTCCACGGACATTGACATGCTAGTTTTACATTTCAGTGTCTACGGACACTGAAATAATGCATAATATTAGAGCCCTGGCTCTAATACTATGCTACTTCCTTGTTTGAAAGTGCCTTACAGCACTTTCTGAGTACAGGGGGAGTGGTTAAGTGTCCATGCAGGACTTATACACGCCCCCTGCACTTGTACATGGATTGTGTAGGTATAGAAATACAGCAGCACTCCCTCATTAATATGTAGTGTGTGCTGCTGCTGTATTCCTACACAGAACAGTCCATGTAAGAATAGACTATTCTTGCACAGACTGTTCATGAATCCTGGGCATTATCTTTCTTTGCCCTTTGAAACCTTGTGTGCCTGTGTTGCACTGTGACATTGTATTATAATCCTGATAGAGACTATCTCCATAAGCCTCACATCCCCACATTAGGAATGTTATACAGTCCTGCATCAGTGGAAAGCAAAACAAAAAAAGCAATTTCTATATGTTAAAAGACATTTAAAACTGTTATCATGAAAAACATTTTTAAAAAGCATTTCACTGTAACAAACATATTAACAAATTGTCCAATAAATATACCAATAGAATCAAAATATATCATTATGATCTGAACAACTTCAATATCACCTTGTAAGTTTGAGGTATTATGCCTCTTTAATTCCACAAAAGAGATCTTCATCTGGAGATATTTTTTTCCTGTGCAATTCTTCACTAACAGTTTATCTGTAAAACTTGTAGGCTATCTGACTGGTGCTATTTTGAATATACTAGCATTGATTGAGCAGCATTGTGCAACCTTATCACCCATTCCTTTCTTCAGATGCTGGATGCAGATGTTCATCGTGTTTCACTGTTGCAGTCATCATTGTAGGGTTCTTCCTGCCAGCAGGCAGTCCTCGGTCAGCCAGAATCCCAAAGTCTGGGTCCGGCATCGGCTGTTCAGTCATGCTCCCTTACGTCAGAGCGCTAGGAGTACAAAGCTGCCAGCTGACGCCATGTTCTCCAGTCTTTCTTGCCGTGCGGTGAAAGCAGTTTGCAAGTGCCGGTTGGCTGACTCCTGATATTTTTTCGTGCTTCAGTCCGAAGACTTACTTCTTCTTCTTTTCAAAGCTAAGTACCCCATTGGGGAAACTTTTTTCTTGCTCCAGTCCGATGTCAGAAAAAGTTAATAATTGCATTTCTTGTGGGAAGCAAATACCTCATAAGGATTTCCATTCTTACTGTATTCCTTGTTTAGGCCCTGACCATGACGTAGCTAGTTGTCAGTTTTGTGCTAGATTTAACCAACGTACGATTAAGCACAGGTACGATTTTGCTTTTCACTACTTTGGCAGGCGATTTAATTATAAAATGTCGCCGGACACACTTCTGACTACCGGAGTTCACAAACGACGCAAGGATAAGGACAGGCCTCCGAGGTCCAAATCAGATGACATTTTACAAGCAGAGCCAGCTACAGGTTTGGCCATCATCAGTGAGGCACTTTCGCAGCCCCTGTTGTCGGCCATTTCAGAACTGATTGCCGAAACGGACTCCCACGAGGAGCCAACTAGGCCTTTGAGCACTCCAGCTGCTGGACCTTTGGACAATGCTCCCTTGGATGGGTCTGGAGCCGCTGTGCAGGTACCGGCTTCCGAGGGGGTTTTCAGGCCTACACAGCTTCTGATAAAGGCAAAGACTCCTTCTAAATCTAAGACACCAGCCCAGGCCTCTTCTGATCCAGGACCCAAATCTCAGAAACAGCTACTTATAATGGTGGAGGACTTGCTAACCATGATTAGGGGTTCACATCCCCCTCAAGACAAAAGGCCAAGGCAAGAATTGGATTATGAATCTTCTGATCAGGCATCTATTTCTTCAGTGTCTTCCTCTGAACAGGAATATACTTTCCCTCCTTATGAGGATTCTGATGCTGATGAATTCATTCCATCAGCTTCTCCCCCTGAGGATTTTTCTTTTGGATAAACATTACATGACATGAGGGAACATTTTCACTGGGAAGGACAGGAGTACTCGGAATCTAAGAGAAGGCTTAGGGATTTCCTTCTTCTTCCCCAACATAGACCCCTGGCTATTCCTCCTATTTTGGATATTGTGGATGATGCCTTTTCTGAGGCTAATTTAACTCCTGACTCCTTTCCTCCAGCCCCTGCTAAGCCCAACAGATATTACAGGGCCCCTGACTCCCACCAGTTCCTTTACAAAAATCCTACTGCTGATCCAGAAACCATTTCTCAGGGTCCTAAGGGGGTTAAGGCCGCTTCTGCTAATAACACTTTTCCGACAGATAAGAATTCCAGAGCTTTGGAGAGATGGGGCAAAAAAGTGTACACTTCTGCTACTTTATCTATTAGGGCTTTAAATTGTCAATTTCATATGCTAAAATATCAGCAATTTCTACTGTCTGTTATGAAACAAAAACTGGATACCATTACTGCATGTGCAGATAATAAGGAATTACATGATTTGATGCATGCCACTGAACAAGTGGGGAAGCATGGTTTACACTGTGGTTTTGATGCCTTGGAGGCTTCTTGCAGGGCGGCTGCCTCTGGCACAGTCATTAGAAGGCATGCTTGATTAAGGGAACAAACCTTACCTGATCAAGTGAAAGCAAAGTTACTGGATGCTCCTGTTCAGCATAATGTTTTGTTTGGGTCTAAGGCTTAAGAGGTGATAAAGAAAATGGAGGATAAAGCAAAATCCATGCAAACGGTTAAGGATTTCTTACAAGTTCAGCCCCCAAGATTTAGCAGAAATTGACCAACTAAAAATTGGTCCTTTCCCAGCTCGGACAGGCCTCCCAGGGGTAGATATAGGCGCTCCAGAGGGAGGGACCAAGCACAGACCTCTTACAGACCTAGACAGTGGAGTGCTTCCACCCCCAGGGGTGGAGAGGACAGACCTCAATCTTATAGAAAACAGGCTCAATGACTCCCCCTGCATGGCTCCAGGAACTTCTCTCCTGGAAGCCCCTCTAGGAGGAAAACTATCTCTTTTTCAGCAAAATTGGACTTACATAACCCAAGACAAGTGGGTTCTGGATGTAGTTTCAAGAGATTATAAATTCCACTTTCATACCTTGCCAAGACCAAACGGATGGCCAGACCTACCAAAACACCAATGGGCAGAGGCATTAAACCAGGTGGGATCCCTCATGGCTATGAGGGCCATAGAACTGGTTCCACAATCAGAGACGGGGCAAGGATTCTACTCCAGGCTCTTCCTAGTTCCCAGAAAGCAAAATTCATGGAGACCCATCCTGGATCTCTCAGTCTTAAACACTTTCCTGGAGATACCAAAGTTCAAGATGCTTACTCTGCAACAGCTCCTGCCAATGTTGAGCAAAAATGCATGGATGGTGACATTAGATTTAAAGGAGGCTTACCTACACATCCCTATCAGACAGGAGTGCAGAAAATACCTCAGGTTCAAGACCGGCTCGAAACATTACCAATTCTCTGCACTGCCCTTTGGCTTGTCTACTGCACCCAGGGTCTTCACCAAGTGCCAGGCACCAGTAGTAGCTTATTGCAGACTCAAGGGAATTCAAATTTACCCTTATCTGGATGACTGCCTTATTCAAGCGGACAGCAAGGATGTCTTACTCCAGCACCTGGAATTTGTTCAAAATCTACTCAAGTACCTGGGATTCACTGTGAACATAATAAAGTCAAATTTGACACCCACATAACAGATAACCTTTCTGGGTGCTCTTCTAAACACAACAACCCAGATGGCATTCCTGACATCTGAAAAACAACAGCAGCTGGCTTCAACTTTCAAAACCTTGGCGTCAATAACTTAGCTAACTGCAAGGAAATTCCTGCAGGCTTTGGGGTACATGGCCTCCTGCATCCTTCTCATACCAAATGCAAGACTACATATGAAAAAAATACAATGGTACCTAAAAAGTGTATGGTCCCAGTATTGCCACAGTCTAGACACACAGATTGCTGTCTTGCCTTGCCTACAAAAGGAATTCTATTGGTGGACCATGGCATGTCTTCACAACAAAGGGAAAGCCTTCAGTCTACCTCCAGTCAACCAAGTGTTAACCACGGACACCTCGGATTACGCATGGGGAGCCCACTTGCAGGGAAAAGGTCTGCAAGATTTTTGGACAGAGGATCAGAAGCACCTACATATCAATTTAAAAGAGATGTTAGCTGTACAGAATGCCCTCTTGGCTTTCAGGGATCTCCTACAACCAGGACAACTACTGATACAGACAGACAACACCACAGTTATGTGGTACATAAACAAGCAAGGGGGTTCACACTCCTACCCTCTTTGCAGACTAGCCACGACTCTATGGAACACAGCTTTATCTTGCCAAGTGGATCTACAAGTTCAGTTCCTGCCAGGAAAACAAAATATTCTGGCAGACAGCCTGAGCAGGAACCTGTCAGACCCACACGAGTGGATGCTAGACACCCAAATATTCAAGATGATTACAGAAGCCTGGGGCTGCCCGGACATAGATCTTTTTGCATCCCCCCTCAACCACCAGTTACAGATTTTTTGCACAAGAACATTTCACAAGCTAGCATGGAAAGTGGATGCACTATCATTCAGTTGGAGAAACCTCTTGGGGTATGTCTTTCCGCCACTACCTCTTCTTCCACGGGTGTTGCTAAAGATCAAGCAGGACAAGCCCAAGATGATGATTTTACTGGCCCCAAATTGGCCTAGTCATTTTGGTACTCAACACTGATGAATCTATCCCAGGAGCCTCCGTGGATTTTACCTCAGATTCCAAATCTTTTGTCCCAAAACCAGGGCCAGGTTCTGCACTCTCATATCAAAACTCTTCGCCTGGCAGCCTGGCGAATTCAGGGTCTATGATTAATCCTTTCCTTCCCAAACAGGTCATGGATGTCATCTTAGAAGCCAGATGGCCTAGCACTAGAAAATCTTATGCAGGTAAATGGAAGAGATTTTGCACCTGGATGCATACTCAGGATTCAGATCCTCTCATTCCTAATATCCCACTAATTTTACTTTACCTGGCAGACATGCTACATAAGGGTTTATCCTTCTCCTCCATAAAAATACATGCCTCAGCTATCTCTGCACATTACAATACAGATCCTCCAATCTTTTCGCATCCACTTCTGAAACAATATCTCAGAGGAGCAAAGGATTTAAGGCCCCCTAGGACACCACCCATTCCTGCCTGGGACCTCAACTATGTTCTGGAAAAACTCACTCTGCCTCCTTTTGAGCCTGCTGCCACATCTGATATTAAGTATTTATCATGGAAAACAGCTATCCTACTGGCTTTGACTTCAGCCAGGAGAGTCTCGGAGTTACAAGCACTCATGGCTGTGGAACCTTATATTATTTTTCACCAAGATAGGGTGTCTTTAAGGACCAATCCTACTTTCTTGCCTAAAGTGGTTTCCAAAGTGGCTTTAAATCAAACTATTCACCTGCCAACTTTTTTCAGTAATCCACAAAATAAGGGGGAAAGGATCTTGCATTCCTTGGATGTACACAGACAACTTCGTTTTTACCTGGACAGAACCAAGGATATCAGGAAAACAGAGCAACTGTTTGTTTCTTATGCAACAAATTCCCAAGGCAAAGCTATTTCAAAACAGACCATTTCTAAATGGATTGCTCATGGAATCAGATTTTGTTACTCTCATCATGGAAAGCAAATCCCAGGAAAAATTAGGACTCACTCTGCCAGAGCTGCTGCTACTTCAGCTGCCTTTCTCAGAGGAGTACCTACCAAGGATATTTTGGAAGCTGCAACTTGGAGTTCAGTGCATACTTTCTCTAAGCACTATAATCTCCCTCTTTATTCTAAGTCTAGGGCAGGCTTTGCTTCTGCAATCTTGCAGGGCCTTCTAGCCGCCCCTTCTACTCTATAACCACCACCCTTTACCTCAGCTTTGGGATTCAACCCTACAGTGATGACTGCAACAGTGAAACACGATGAACATAGTACAGTTGTGTACACTTACCATAAATGTAGATGTTCGAGTGTCTTCACTGTTGCAGTCTGGGTTACCCTCCCTCCTGTCCCCTCTTATACTTTCATTAGTGTGGTTTCCTACTTCACCCTTCTCCTGAGGTGTATTTGCTACAGGGTATGGGGTTTGTTGTATGTTACATTTTTGTTTTACTATTAGCCTTCACTTTTGGGCACCTGACATCTGGGGCAAGAAAAACGAGAACATGGCGTTGGCTGGCAGCTTTGTACTCCTAGCGCTCTGACGTAAGGGAGCATGAGTGAACAGCCGACACTGGACCCAGACTTTGGGATTCTGGCCAACCAAGGACTGCCTGCCGGCAGGAAGAACCCTACAGTGATGACTGCAAAAGTGAAGACACTCGAACATCTACATTTATGGTAAGTGTACACAACTGTACTATTTCACAATGTATTTTCCATGCAGCAATTAATTATATGCTTTCACATACCATGGAATTAACAACCTATGCCACTCTATTTGGTATCCTGTTGACATGAAAATGTGATTAGCTTTATGTTCTTTTTAACAAGTGTATGTAAAAAAAAAAAAATCAGAAAGAAAAAAGATGTACATATATATATATATATATATATATATATATATATATATATATATATATATATATATATATCCTTCCTTCATTGACTGAACCATGTCTCCCTACTTAGATGTCTACCATTCTTATAAGTTTATTACATAATTTATCTATCTTGGTCTAATCTGTGTCTGCCATTTCCAGACAAACAGCATAGTTTATTAATATTTAAATCCTTTCAACTCTCCTCATTCTCCTACCTCCTGTTCCTCTACCCTATTGACCCCACCCTTCTGATAGTCCTTTTCCATCTCTAACACCTTTACTATCAATGAATGTGATTTTACTATTCCTACTCTTAGTAATAAGCCATTTGTTTGTTCAGTAAAAAGCCATTGTCATCAGAATGTGCCAGGACCTGTGATCTTCTTGGAACGCATGGCTCACCGTGTGATTTCTTTCTATTACAGTGCAGAGGTAAGCAGGTTATGAACAAGACGTTCAGATTATTTTTTATTTGATCTGCACTTTTTCATCTATATTTACTGTATTACTGCATTAGTGTTGTGCCTTTTTGATTGTTTTGCTGTTTCTGGTATACATACATACTGAGCCAGTATCAACAGATAGGGACTTTAAATGCCCAAACGTTTTAAAAAACTTGGAAACATTCCCATCAGGAAATGAGGCATTATTTCTTTTAAGCATACTAACAGCCCATTTTACGTTATGCAGAGTGAGTTGAAATATGAAAGTAGTGCAATGACTTTTGAGATCCTTTAACTCATTCCCTTAAATGAAGCTCTCTATTGAGTTTGTACTCTAAATTCCAAGGGGTTTGGCCTAAACCTTTAAAAAAATGAAGTTGCTGCCTCACAGTTCAAAAAAATGTTCATATCTCTAGAACTATAAGTGTAATAAGAAAATTGTAAAAGACAAACTATTCAACACAAAGTAATTGTCGCAGTGGCTGCATTCACTCAATTCTGGGTTTTAAACTAAACGTTACATGCCACAATAAACAAAGTATTTGTATTGTTGTATAAATAGCTCACAATATTTCAGTAATCATTTCAAGCTATGCATACACTGCCAATAGCATTTCATTTTAACAAATGAGCTTTCATGTGAACTTAAGCAGTTTTGTCTATGTCACTGGATAGTTAAGGTATTTAGAAAAATATGAAATGTATTATAGATACATAGGTTCATAGGTAGGTACTAGGCTATCTGCCCAAGGGCATTTATAAGCCTAGCCAGAGTGTGTCTGCTTTCGCTGCCCCATTGATTAATTAACTGATCCTCTGTCAAGCAGAGCCAATGAAGTGATCCCAGGGGTGTCATTTCTGTTACCCATCCGCTCGTCAAGGTTTCTCTTGAAGAGTGTTAGTGAGGGACTCTGCCTGATGTAATTTGGAATTTTGTTCCAAAGCATGGGGAGTCTCTGTGACAGAAATCTATTCCTCCAGCATGTTCTATTTATTTTTGTAGTGAGGTTTAGCTCACTAGAGCGGGTGGCTCGCAGTGACTTGGATTTCTTTAGGTGGAGCATGTCCATCAATTCTGAGTTGGACATGGCTTTGTAATTCAGGCAGAGATCACATCTAAGTAAGCGATATGCCACTGAGTACAGCCGGAGTTTTTTCAGTCGGGCTGCATAGGACATATGTTTGAGACCAGTAATCCTCTTGGTGAGGTACTTTTGTGGTCCTTTCAGCTGTTGGAAATGTCTTGTGAGGTACTTCCCAAATGGGGAATTGTACTCTATGATGGGTCTAATAAGTGACGAGTAGAAGGGCACTATAACCTCTTTATTTCTAGATATGAACCCTTTAGTAATTAGATGGGCCACATAGAATGATTTCCTAAGTACTTTGGCAATATGATTGTCAAAGGAGAGATTACTATCTACCTGGGTCCACAGATCACTTATTACCACCTCTGTGTTAAGGGGGCTGCCACCTATGTGGTAATTTGTGGGTGTTTTTTTTTTTACCCAAACGTGATGACTATGCATTTTTTTGCATTTAGCTTGAGGCCATGACTTTGACACCAGGTGTCCATCTCAGTAAGGCCCTTTTGTAGGATGTCCATGTCAGCTGTCGAGTCAATTATGGCTCCCAGTTTTCAGTCATCGGTGAACTTGGTTAGCCATAGTCCTCCTGTGTTTGCCTGTACTTCTGAGAAGTATATGCCGAACAGTAGGGGTCCCAGGACCGAGCCTTGCAGGACACCACTTGTGACTGGTTGAAAGTTGGACCTAGAGCCCGCTATTCTTACCATGTGAGTTCAGTCTGTAAGCCAGTTGGCAACCCATCTCATGATGTAGGGGTTTATGTTCAGGCTGGTGAGTTTTTCTGTAATACCCGAGTGGGGAATGGTGTTGAAAGCCTTGGCGAGGTCAAGGTATGCTGTGTGAACCACCTTTCCCTCATTTATGGCCTTGGAAACTGTCTCAAAGAAGTCAACTAGGTTTAGTAGGCATGATCTACCCTTAACAAAGCCGAACTGGGTCGGGTCAAGTGTATGGAGGTTCCCAATGTCTTTGTTAATGTCAAATGAAAAATATACTTTAAAAATGATCAAAACACAGTAAGTTCAGGTTAAGGCACTTTAATCTTGCAGCAAGGAGACAAAAACATGCTAATACAGAGTTTGTCTAACTAGAAACAGGAAATGCTTACATTTTTATACACTTTCTAATAAGACATTGCCTACCAAGCTGACGTAGTGAATCACAAGTTTTGTCATCATCATTTACTAATAATTGCTTTCATAAAATTCTGCTGATTTATCAATTTTTGTGAGAAACTTCCTAAGGAAAACAACATGGCCTTGGCTACCAGATTAGCTACATGCAATGTTACCATTCAAGGTACTATGGCTAATTCAAGCACAAAGCAAGCAGTTAATTTCTCTAACAATCGTTTGTCTGCACTATCTCTAAACTTCTGCAGCTGCACATGTTCCCATACTTCGAACAGAGCTGATTGTTTAAGATCATTACATTTACAGGATATAGCATTGTTCATTTATTCTCTCCTGACCTAGCAGATAACCACCTGCTTCTCAAGTACATTTCCAAAAGGCATAAACATGAACATTGCTGTGCTAGCAATTACTAGGTCAGAGGACATCTTGCAAGTTTCAGAAAGCACACTGCAGTTTCAAAAAGCATCTTTTCAGTCTCATATGAAATTCATTTTATATATAAAAACAGTGCATATAAAATAGAATGAAAAATGTATCAACTTATTTAGCTTCTAATTAGCATTAAGCATACACACATTAATACATATTTTTCTGACATTTCCCCCCTGTTAATACTTTTTAATTCTATTTTCAAAAAGAATAAACAGTTTGCTTCTTTTCCTAACCTCTTCCATTCAGGATATGCAGTTAAGAAAGTCATTCAGTTTAAAACTTTATGAAAGTGTTTCACATTCTAACAGTTCTTCAAATTCAGTACTTTGATACATAGTTTCAGAAACTGAGATATCTATAAATTCTTTGACTAATTTTTTCATGCAGGGGATACCACAACGAATACAAGCTCCTATCAGGAGCAAACCCACACAAATGGCAATCAAGATGTTCATTAAGATGGAACCTCACCCCCCAAACAAATTCTGGAAAAAGTCCGTCAGAGGGTTTGGGCCTGGCTTGGTCATGGCCGACACTTGCTGTATCACCTCAAGGTGGTCATTTATTTTGTGCTGATGATCTGGTATATATGCACAGCACTCTTCTTTAATTAAAGCACACATACCACCCCTCACCACTAGGGTGAACTCAAGAGCCATTCGGTTCTGGAGCACTACAGTTCTCATAGCATTCAGTTCATCAGTTATCAGTTCAAGAGCAGAGACAGTTGCAGTACTCATTACTTCGAGAAGTTTAGACAGTTTTTGCAGCTCCCAATTCGATTTAACTGCACCATATGTAGGTAATATGCCTGCCCACGATATAACAGCATCACTCAAGTCCATGTGCGTCAGTTTGGTATTCACAGTATGATGGTCTTTCCAGCCCGCCTCGATCTGTCCCACTGATTTTCAGGCTTTTTAACAGCTTTCTTGGCCACATCTCGGGTATTTCAAATATTTCCCTGAGACAAAACTGCAGTGTGTTGTATGGCCGGGACCAGGTACCCCAAAAAAACAACTGCCGGACCAATTCTCAGGTAACCATTTATATGCTTTTTTACCACACACAAAATAACAATCCTCTACCTTAGTAGTTACTTTGTTACAAAATGACTGCCCTGCATGAAACATTTTTCTATCTATTACAAACTGTTTAAAAAGTACAGGATTACGTTGCACTTGGTCCATAGTCTTATGCATGGACTAGAGAAATGAGTCATAATTTGAACTACAAGTTCCACCTATTTTGTTTGTTTTAGTATAACATTTATAATGTACAGTCACATTACGCTTGCTCCAACCACTTGAATTGTGTCATTCTTGTAAAAACATACAATTCCCTTTTGTGTCACAGGCAAATACAGTGCTACCTTATCATATGCTTTAATAGCTACTGTGTCATAAACCAAGTTTTCCCAGGTCTCATTTACCCCTAGGGGGATAGCAGTCATTAACAATCCCCCCGTATGCTGTTGGTATGGCTGTGCAGATCCAGCAGTTCGAAACATTAAAAGTCTCACCATACACATGTGTAATTGCCTGATAAGTGTTAAAGTTTGGGTGCCAGTCTATGTTCGGTTCATCACGTTTAATCAGTTCAACTTTTGTGGCAGGAAAAAGGAAAGGCCACAACAAAAAGAACAATGTTATCAATATGGCTACCAGAATAATTATGCAAGTTTTCTGAGGTTGTTCAGTGTCTCTATTTGCTCTATACCTGGTCATTTTGTTCTCGTTGTACAACAGTAACAAGGTTTTTGTCCAGTTCAAAGTTCTTAACCAGTTTACAGTGTGTCAAATGAATCCAGGATGCTCGCTCCACGATCTTGACTGCAGTGGGTGTCGACAGTAGTACCTGGTATGGCCCTTCCCACTTCGGAGAACTCCAGTTTTTTCTCTTCACTATCCTCACCCAGACCCAGGTGTTTGGGGCTACTGCTGCTTCCAATGTTTTCATTTGTTCTTTATCTGAAACAGAATTTAACTGCAAAAGTTTGTTATTCAAAAATCGCCTCATATACCCTGCAAGTGAACTGTCAGCCTCCTGCTCTGCAGACATGAGAGGTTTCCATTGAGGTGTATAATATGCCCTCCCAAACAGAACTTCAAAAGGAGTCAACCCTTTTGCATTTGGAACAGTTCTCATGCTCAACAGTGCCAGAGGTAAACAGTGCACCCAGTTCTTTTGTGTCTCACTAATCAATTTTCTAAGTTTATTCTTCGACACCCCATTATGCCTCTCTACTAATCCTGCAGATTGGGGGTGGTATGCACAATAGTTTTTCAACGATATCCCGAAATAGCGACTAAGTTGTTGTGTAGTTTGATTTACAAAATGTGTGCCATTGTCACTATAAATCTTTTCCGGTATGCCAAATCTATGAATAATTTCTTTAACAAGGACTTTTGCAACAGTAGCTGCATCTGGATTTTTAGTTGGAAAAGCTTCCACCCATTTGGAAAACATATCTATAATGACAAGGCAGTACCTCTTATTTTCGCATTTGTTCAGTTCTGTAAAATCATACAAATAGTATGAAATGGATACGGTGGTATAGGGAAACTCCCTTGCTTAGGTTTCAATGCCCCTTGTGCATGATGCTTGTTACAAACATGGCATGCTGCACAAACATTTTTTGTGTAATTAGTAAATCCATACGTCGTAAACACTCAATTCACTAACTGTACCATCCCCCCTGTTGAGACATGGCTCTGCCCATGGCTCAACAAAGCTGTATATCTAAACAAGTTAGATGGTAAGATTGGTTTGTTTTCTTTGGAGATGTACAGTCCCTTTTCAAGGATTGCTCCTCATTTTATCCACTTCTGTTTTCTACATTTGTAGTAAGTGTCTGCATTGTTTTCAACTTTCTAAATCTAAAATCTCAGATGGTTGTAATTCTTCACTCAAAAGAAAAACTTCTGAAGCTGAAGATGCTTGTTTTGCAGCTGTATCAGCCCTCGCATTGCCTTTTGAAATTCTATCCTGTTTGGTATGAGCTACGCATTTGCAAATAGCTACTTTCTGAGGTAACTGAATAGAGTCTAACAGATCTAAAATAAATTGCGCATGGTTAATTGGTTTACCAGCAGATGTTATCATTCCTCTATTTTTCCACTGCTGCGCAAAAACATGTACAGTAGAAAAAGCATACTGACTGTCAGTAAAAATGTTTACTTTCTTACCTTTTGCTAAGGTGCATGCCCCTGTCAAGGCAATCAATTCTGCTGCTTGTGCAGATAAGTTGCGTGGTAAAGACTTTGCTTCTAAAATCTCGGTATCAGAAACTACTGCATACCCCACTAGATTCTGTCCTGTAGGACCCCTTCTGCACAAGCCGTCCACATAGTATGTCACCTCGGCATCATCCAAGGGAACATCTGTAAGATCTTTTCTAGGTAGTGTCTTTTGCTCAATCTCCTGCAGGCAGCAGTGTGATTTGCAATCTACAGGGGTTGGGAGCAAGGTTGATGGATTCAAAGTTGTGCATCATTCAATTGTCATATGAGGTTGGCTCAATAGTATAGTCATACAGGAAAGATGTCTAGCAGGAGAAAGATATGCTACTTTTTCTTGCAGTAAAATAATCGCGACTGCATGAGGCACTCTCAATGTGAGAGGGTGGAACAATACTACTGAGGCTGAAGCCTGCACTGCCATTGCAGCTGCGACTACTGCTTGTACACAGTGGGGCAAGGATCGCGCCACTGGGTCTAACTGTGATGAATAGTAAGCTATGGGCGTTGTTTGTCCCCATGCTGTTGTGTTAACACTGATGTCATATAACCTTGCTTACAGTCTACAGTTTGGAAAAATTGCTTATGATAGTTTGGTAATCCTAAAACTAAGGAAGAAGCTATCAGTTGTTTCAGTTTGCAGAAAGCTGATTCTGCTTCTGGTGTCTACTGTAATAAATCCTGTGCTGCCATCGGCTTTTTGAATATCAAATTAGTCAGTGGAGCAGGCTCCAAAGCATAGTTTGGTATCCAACTCCGACAAAAGTTAGTAGTTCCCAGGAAGGACATCATTTCCTTCTTGGTAGTTGGTCTAGGTGCTTGTAATATTGCTGTTTTTCTGTCTTCATCTAATATTCTGCCTTCCTTGGATATTACATATCCCAGGTATTTAACCTGTTTTTTCCAAAGTTGCAGTTTGTTCTTGTTTACCTTGTGCCCTTGAGTAGCTAAAAATTGTAATAATGCTATGGTATCCTCTCTGCATTCTTGCTGGGTTGGGGCTGCCAGCAGAATATCGTCTACATAGAGTAGAATCTGACTACCTTTCGGTGGGATAAATCCCGCCAGGATACTTGCCATCTCTTGTGCGAATATTGTTGGACTTTCACAATATCCCTGTGGTAGTCTCGTATATGTATACCATTTCCCCTGAAATGTAAATGCAAACCAATGTTGGCTATCCTGGTGTATCGGTATCGAGAAAAATGCATTGCTAATATCTACCACAGAAAAATAATTCTGTTGAGGTTTCAAATTATTCAATAAAGTGTGTGGATCTGGCACCGTTGGTGCCCTGGGTATAACTGCGTCATTTACAGCTTGTAAATCTTGGACCATACGCCAGTCCCCGTTTGCTTTCCTAACAGGAAATAAGGGTGTATTACATGGCGAATCAGGAGATTCTATTAAGACTCTTTCCTTAAGTAAAGCTGCTATTATAGATTTGATTCCTATTTCTGCATCCTTCCTTAAGGGATACTGTCTTTTTTGAAGTCTAAATGCTGATTTTGGCGAAATAGTAACTGGTCCTGCTGTACGAGTAAGTCCTACATCTGATTTCCCTGTTGACCAGAGAGTCTCTGGTATGTCTCATAAGGCTTTTTCCTCTTCCTCTTGTAAGAGTGCTACTCAGCTATCCTCACTTGCCTGTGAGTGCACAGCTGGGTGTATCTGTGTTATCCAATTCAATTTCTGCTTTTGTACCCCTTGTTCAGAGAGTTCTAACTCTGTCTGTTTTTCCCACCTTGTGACTTTTTCTCCTAGGTCTGCCCACTTCAAATTTCTATCTTTAGTTAAGCTTACATGTGGTAATCGATTAGATTTGTAAAGTGCTAAGAATTCCTGGGGCAATGAACAGCTTACTACACTGTTTCCTTCTGCATCCCAGTACAAGTTTCATAATACTAACCTATTAGCATGGTTTCTAAACAGTTCTTGCTCATATTTTTTATCAGGTCCTGGTCTGTTACAGTAATATAGAGTGCAATGCAACAAATGCTGTTTATCAGTGTCAAGGGAGGGGGATTTACTGATGGCTACATTCATCAGTTCTTCGGTTACTGCCCCTGGACCAGTCGTAACTAAGTCCTGGCTGTACCAATAAAATGTTTCACCCTCCGGTCGCACTACAAAAGTATCCATTTGTCGCTGTGCTTCCATACCCTGCATAGTTGGAACTATGGCTATCTAAGAACATTGCTTTTGAATTTTTAATCTTTTGTTCCCTGCGATTTGCTTCCTCAAGCCACCTGTGTGCCTGAGGGACTCCTAACTGCCGTTGATTTTTTAGCTGACCTTTCGTGTCTGTTTTAAGTTGTCTAACAAGTTTAATAAGTGAAGATTTATCTAAATTACCATCAAATTTGTATTTATCAACCCATTTTGTATAACACTTAACATTATCGGCACGCTGTAATTGCATGTATTTTGCTTCTTCGGTTAGGGGCGGGTCTCGGGAACTTTTCGTGCACTGATTTCCCATGTTGCTTTAGCTAAGCGAAAAATTGTTACGTAACGCTTTCTATCACATGGTACCACGATTTTACACCTTTTCACAGTTTATCTAGAATAACTGTCTACCTATTCTGTTTCCCTGATCTATGACAAGACAGCAATCTTTTTGTCCCTGATCTGCATATGCAAATCTCCCTGACAAAACAGTACTGTAACAAGTCCCTGATCTAAAACAGAAAAAAGGTAAATTCCTCCTTACCTGACCCTCTGTGAGTTGATCCACCGGAACGTTGACTCGTCCTCCAATCCCAGATCAGAAACAGTGGCTGGCATCTTTCGAACGACAATTCAGTCGGAGGTCTTTCAAAACAAAAGAGCTGATGTGGCCGCTTCTCCGTACGGGTACATGCCACCGGGCCCAATTCTGACCTAGGCCTAGAGTGAGAGGTACTTTCTGGTCCGAAGGACCAAACTGTCAAAGGAAAAATATACTTTAAAAATGATCAAAACATGGTAGGTTCAGGTTAAAGCACTTTAATCTTGCAGCAAGGAGACAAAAACGTGCTAGTACAGAGTTTGTCTAACTAGAAACAGGAAATGCTTACATTTTTATACACTTTCTAATAAGACATTGCCTACCAAGCTGACGTAGTGAATCACAAGTTTTGTCATCATCATTTACTAATAATTGCTTTCATAAAAGTCTGCTGATTTATCAATTTTTGTGAGAAACATCCTAAGGAAAACAACGTGGCCTTGGCTACCACCGGTTAGATACATGCAATGTTACCATTCAAGGTACTATGGCTAATTCAAGCACAAAGCAAGCAGTTCATTTCTCTAACAATCCTTTGTCTACACTATCTCTAAACTTCTGCAGCTGCACGTTCTCATACTTCGAACAGAGCTGATTGTTTAAGCGTAACATAAAAAGAATTCCTGCGTGAGCAATCAAATTCAAATGTGACAAACAAAAAAAAAAAAAACAGAACCAACAAAGCCAAAGATCTGAAAAACAACAATTTATTGTGACAGGTTAAAAATACACATATACCCACTTTTTTAATAGACCGTTTCGTAGGATATACACAACCTTCTTCAGTAAAAATAAGCAAAGCAAAAATGTGGCAAAATATAAAGAGGTTACAAAATTCCCATTGGTTAATTCAAAAATTATCATTAAGGCCAGGTGGGAATAATCCCCCCAGTTTGATAATCCATTTCTTTTCCTTAGTGCTGAGAATTGAATGCCAGCCTGCTTTGTTGGTCCTATTCCCTTGTATAGTGTCAATGGCCATGAATGTGAATTTGGCTGTAGAGCATATCAGTAATATTAGGACAAACAAGATAACCAATGCTCTATATAAACACTCCTTGGTACACACTACAGCCAAATTCACATTCATGGCCATTTTTATAGTCTTTATATTTTGCCACATTTTTGCTTTGCTTATTTTCACTGAAGAAGGTTGTGTATATCCTGATTGTTTAAGATCATTACATTTACAGGATATAGCATTGTTCATTTATTCTCTCCTGACCTAGCAGATAACCACCTGCTTCTCAAGTACATTTCCAAAAGGCATAAACATGAACATTGCTGTGCTAGCAATTACTAGGTCAGAGGGCATCTTGCAAGTTTCAGAAAGTAAACTGCAGTTTCAAAAAGCATCTTTTCAGTCTCATATGAAACTCATTTTATATATAAAAACAGTGCATATAAAATAGAATGAAAAATGTGTTAACTTATTTAGCTTCTAATTAGCATTAAGCATACACACATTAATACATATTTTTCTGACAGTTAATGAGTTCCATGATGATGTGCTCCATAGCCTTGCAGACCAGGCTAGTCATGCTTATGGGGCAATAGTTACCAGGGTCATTTGTGGCCCCTCCTTTCTGGAGAGGAATAACCATTGCTGTGTGCCATTCTATGGGCACATAGCCTGTGGAGAGGCTGAGGTTGAACAGCATGTTTCGGTGGGGTGTTAGTTCATTCTGTAGTTCATGCAAGATGCAGCCTGGGACACTATCTTGTCCCACTGATGCTGTGTTTTTGGCTTTTGAAAGGGTTGTTTTCACCTGTGTGTCTGTGATTTGTGGGACACTACACTTTCCCGGTATTGTTGTGAGCCCTTTTAGAGGTGAGATGGGGGTGAAGTTTGCACTGAATCTATCTGCCAGGATGTTGGCAATATCAGTAGGCTCAGTATATTTTGAGCTAGTTCAGTGCATATCTGCGAGTTGCCACTTAGATTGTTAACATAGCTAAAGAAGGCTTTGTGGTTATCATTTGAATACTTGGCTATTTTTCTTTCGAGGTTAGCCTTGGATGATTTCATGAGGGACCTCAGTTTCTTACTGATACTGATCAGGGATGTCTTTCCTTCTTGGGATTTGTGTTTTTCCTGAACTATTTTCCTCCTTCTATTGTATAGCCTGTTTATTGCAGGGGTCCACCAAACTAGTTTCCTTCTCTTAGAGGAGTGAGTCTTGGTTTTGCTAGGGATGGCACAATCCATGCATCCTTGTAGGTGATCATAGCGTGCATTTGTAAAGGTTTCTGCATCTTGGGCAGCATTATCCTTTAGTGTGGGGGCTGTGAAACTTACCACCTCTGTCTTAATTAAGGTGAAGTTTGCCTTAGAAAAGTTTTTTACTGTGGTTTCCTTAGCTGGGGGTGGTGGTCGGCTGTGGACATGCAGAGTGATTAGTTTATGGTCTGATCTAACCAGTGACGGGTTGACCTCCGGTGTGGAACACCTGTCACCCATGTTGGTGATGACCAAGTCCAATATGTTTTCACCTCTGGTAGGGGAGTTTACCAGCTGATCCAGGGTGTTTGAGTTGATGAATTCCAGGAAGCACTGGGCCTGGGAATTTGTACTCGAGTAGTTTTCCCAGTGAATGGTAGGGTAATTGAAATCGCCCAAATTCTGGGTGTTTGGTAGGACCTTCATGTTTTCCAGTGTCTCCAGAAAGGTGGAGTGGTGGTCCTGGGTCATGGAGGGTGATCCGTAGCAGGTCACCATTTGAATTGCAGATTTGCCTGATGTTAGTTGCACATGGATGATCTCAGAGGTATCATGCTATGCCACTAACCTGGAGGTGTAGGTATCCTTGATGAATATGGATACACCGCCTCCTTTTGTGTTTCGGTTCATGTTCTGTGGCCAAAACATGTGGTATGAGTTGTAGCCTGGTAGTGCTGGGGTGCTCTCTGGAGCCTTGAACCAGGTTTCAGTTACTGCACAGATGTCAACGTTCTCCATACTGAGGAGTGCTTTGAGCGCGTGCATTTGAGATTTAAACTCCTGGTGTTGAGTAGCATAACCCTCAGTTTTTTGTTAATTGTGCTGTTTATGGAGGTGGGTTTGACTTTTGAGCCTAGCCAAAAAAAGGCACTATGGGGGCAGCAAGAGCCTTGGCCAGTATTCAAAAGCCTAGGGGTGACAGGTGCAAGACATCTCTTGCGAAGCAATGCGGCTTGTCGAGCATGTCGTCCCAGGCTGACAGACACTGAATCCCCTTTGAATGACACCAGAAGCTTAGCCAATTGTTGAAATTGATCATCTTTTCTTTATACTGAGGTATCACTCTTGGGGAGGGCAGCATGCTACTCAGGGTCAGGGTCATACCAGCCTAGGCTACATGATCAGAGATCTCTTCCATGTCTCTTTTCATGTAGTCCAGCGAGGTACGTCTCAGGTCATTCACACCAACATGAACAATGACAGAGTCATATCTGTACTTGTTCTGGAGTGACCTGAGTGCTTGTGTTATGTGGTGGATTCTGGCTCCTGAGAGGCAGTTAACAGTAACCTGTTGCTTGTCCAGCCTAGTCAGTGGGACGTCAGTGTGCCTGACTATAGAGTCACATATTACTAGTGTGTTAGGTATGTTATTTCACCTTAAGGGCTGTGATTGTGCGGCACACTGATTTTGTGTTTTATGTGTTGTCTGGTTTGTGACGGGAAGTGCAGGTTGTTTGGGTGTCTGCTTTGGAGGTCTCTGATGCTTTTGCAGGTTTTTATTTAGAGCGTCCGAGTATGATTTTGTGTATTTATGTGTATTTTTTGCCAGTGCTGTTTTAGTAGATCTGTGTGTGTGGCTGGAGTTGTGGTGCAAGTGTTAACCTTCTCCTCTTGACTGTCTGTTCCAGTCTTGGGTGGAGAGAGCTTAGCTTCCAGTTTGGCTGTATAATTGCATCTCTCGCATATGTTAGTGTTTTGTGGTAGGAGGAGAGGGTTGTTTGTGTACATGAGGCAGTTGTAACATTGCCTCAGGATACCCAGATTCACTAGCTGGACTGGAGAGTGCACCTGAAGTTGCCCTTTGGTCATGCCTGAATAGTAGGGTGAGCTGCTTAGTCACTTGATTGATGAGAGGTGAATAAAGAGCCTTGCCCTCGTGGGCAATCATTGTCAGGGTATATTAGTGCTTGTTATTAGGTCTGAGCAAGTGCTGGGCTGTAAGATGCTTTTTGAGTGCTTAGGTTGAGAGTTAGACTAGTTTCAAGGGAAAAACTGAAGAGGACACTTAGCGGAGCCGGGAATAATTTAACCGTAGCTAACCAGCACTGCCCAGTGTGCAAAACTGTGCAAATGCGGTTTTTATAGTAGGGAAATGAAAGAGATAGAAATTAGCCCAAAATGGCCAATAAACTACTAACTTCTGGGCTGGAACAACTCCTACAGGGATAGATAGGTTGCTCAAAGCTCCCCTCTCTCACAGGTGAACAGAGAAACTTCCTTCTATCCAAGTAAGGTATGGGCAACTCAGAAACTAGTATCACAGCCCTGAATTTAGCACTAGCCTGAACACTGGACTATACTAGCTTAGAAAGGTGGGATACAAGGAATTTTTTGTTTTTTTGTAAAGATAAGAGAAACACAGTAAAAAATACACTTAAAACAGCTTTAAACAACTACAAACGATCAGAAAAGGCTATCATATGTTAGTGTGTAGCCTACAGCAGTTAAACAAATTATTTAAACAAAAAACTTTTTAAAAGTGCAGGCAGTCAAATAAGTACAATATGTGAAAAAAAAACAAGCTTTTAAATCACAATAAAAATCTGCGTTTAGGCGGAAAACAGTTAAGTACAGCAAGAAAGTACAGAAAACTGATACTTAATCACTGCAAAGTCTGTCTCCTAAGCTAGAAGGCTTGTATCATAGGTTCATAGGTTCATAGGTTTATACTAGGCTATCTGCCCTAAGGCATTTATAAGCCTAGCCCAAATTATTGTGGCTTACGCCACCCCTTATATGAAAAAATACTGTGCCCATTAGTTTGTTGTGCCTCTGTCCAGCAGTGACCCAGAGATGATTCCCGGGGTAAACCTACGATCTCCCATCCACAGGTCTAGATTTCTCTTGAACAGAGTCAGCGAGGTGCTCTGCCTCACATGGACCGGGATTTTATTCCACAGCATAGGGAGTCTCTGAGTGATAAATCTATCCCTCCAGCACGCCCTATTTATATCCGTGCTAAGGTTTAAGTCGCTTGCTCTAGTGGTTTTGGTGGATTTGGATTTTTGAGGTGGAGCATGTCCATTAATTCCGGGTTGGACATGGCCTTGTATGTCAGGCACATGTCACCTCTGAGCAGACGGTATGCGACTGAATAGAGCTGGAGTTTCTTCAATCTGGCAGCATATGACAGATTTTGGAGTCCCTTTATCCTTTTGGTGAGGAACTTTTGGGGTCTCTCCAATTGCTGCAGATGTCGGGTGAGATACATCCCGAATGGGGCATTGTACTCGATCATTGGTCTGATAAGTGAAGAGTACAGGGGAACAATGACCTCACTAGATCTGGATGTGAATCCCTTCATGATCAGGTGGGCAATGTAGAAGGTCTTTCTAACCACTTTAGCAATGTGAGTGTCAAAAGAAAGGCCACTGTCAACCTGGGTCCCCAGGTCCCTGATAACCTCTTCTGTGCTTAGTGGATTGCCACCTATATGGTAGCTTGGGGTTACCTTGTTTTTCCCGAAGGGTATGACTACACATTTTTGGCGTTTAACTTCAGGCCATGGCTCTGGCACCAGCTATCTGTTTCCGTGAGTCCCTTCTGAAGGATATCAGTGTCCGATGCACTTTCCACTATGGCGCCCAGTTTGCAGTCATCTGCAAACTTTGTCAGCCAAAGTCCTCCCATGTTGGCCTGTACTTCTGAGAAGTAGATGCCAAACAATAGGGGGCCAAGGACCGAGCCCTGTGGAACACCACTTGTGACCGGCTTGGAGTCTGACACAGCGCCAGCAACTCTAACCCTGTGGGTTCTGTCCTTAAGCCAGTTTGCAACCCATCTTGTGACATATGGGTTTACATTTAAGCTGGTAAGTTTTTCTACAATACCCGAGTGGGGTATTGTGTCGAAAGCCTTTGCAAGGTCAAGGTAGGCTGTATGGACTGCCTTTCCCTCATCAATGGCCTTGGTGACTATTTCAAGAAGTCGACCAAGTTCAAAAGGCATGATCTTCCCTTGACAAAGCCAAACTGGGTCGGGTCCAATGTCTGCAAGTCCCCTATATCTTTGTTTATGAGCTCCATTATGATCCTCTCCATAGCTTTGCAGACTAGACTTGTTAAGCTTATGGGGCGGTAATTACCAGGGTCCGAGAGGCGCCACCTTTGTGGAGTGGGACCACAGTTGCCGACGCCACTCCTTGGGCACGTATCCTGTGGTAAGGCTGAGATTAAACAGCTGCCTTATGTGCGGGTTTAATTCCTCATTTAGCTGTAGCACACAGCCGGGGACACCATCCGGTCCCATTGATGCTGTGTTTTTAGCTTTAGAGAGAGCAGCTTTCACCTGCATTTGAGATGTCCGGGAGGCTACACTCGGCTGGGATAGTTATCTCTCCTTTAGGGGAGAGGGGTGAAGTTTGCACTGAACCTGTCTGCCAGTATGTTGGCAATGTCTGTGGGTTCAATGATTTTTGTATCATTTTGGACTAATTCTGAGCATATCTGTGAGTTTCCACCCAGGTTCCTAACATAGCTGAAAAAGGCCTTATGATTGTCCTTTGAATCTATGGCAATTTTTCTCTCAAAATTGGCCTTAGTTGATTTTATGAGTGCTCGTAATTTTTTACTAATAATGATCAGGGTGACTTCCCTTTTATGGATTTTGTTCTATCAAGTAATAGCTTTCTCCTCTTATTGTAAAGTTTGTTAATGGCTGGGGTCCACCAGACTGGACGTTTGCCCTTTGTGGAAAGAGTCTTGGTTTTATTTGGGATTGCCTGATCCATGCAGTCCTGGAGGTGTTCATAGAAGGCATTTGTAAGGGCTTCCAGCTTGGGTTGTGGTTTCCTCTGACTCAGGGGCCTTGAAGGATACCACACCAGTCTTGAGTAGTGTGAAGTTTGCTTTAGAGAAGTTCTTCACTATGGTCTTTTGTTTGGGGTGGGGCGGATGTGGATTTCCAGTGAGATTAGTTTATGATCAGATCTCACCAATGAGGGATATACTTCCGGTGTGGAGCATTTTGTCCCCATGTTTGTGACAATGAGATCTAGTATATTTTCTCCTCTCGTGGGAACAGTGACTAGCTGTTCCATGGCATTTGAATTTATGAACTCCAGGAACCGTTGGGCTAGAAAGTTAGGGCTTGAGTAATGTTCCCAGTCTATATTCGGGTAGTTGAAGTCACCCAATATGATGGTGTTTGGAGATACATTTATACCCTCCAGTGTCTTCAGGAAGGCTGTGTGGGGTTCCTGAGTTTGAGAGGGTGGCCTGTAGCATGCTACAATTTGTAGAGCAGTTTTGCCTATTGTTAGTTGCACCTGGATGGATTCGGAGCTTCATGCGTTGCCACCAACGTGGAGGTGTGAGTAAGATTTATGAATATGGATACACCGGCTGCTTTTGTGGAGTGGTCCGGGTTTTGGGGCCGGAACAGATGATATGAGGTAAAACCTAATAGTGCCGGGTGCTCTCAGGAGCCTTGAACCAGGTTTCAGTTACAGCACAGACATCGATGTTCTCCATACTGAGAAGGGCCTCGAGTGCGTGCATTTTGAGATTTAGACTTCTGGCATTGAGCAGCATTACCCTCAATTTCTTCCCATTTTGTTTTCTAGGGTGGTAGGTTTAGAATTTGAGCCTTGCCTAAAAAGGCACTATGGGGTGGCAAGAGCCTTAGCCAATATCCGAATCCCAGGGTGACAGGTGCAAGCCGTGCTTGAAGCAGCGTGGCTTGTCAAGCATGTCATCCCAGGCAGACAGACACTGGATCCCCTTTGAATGACACCAGACATTAAGCCAATTGTTAAAGCTGATCATCTTGTCTCTATATTGTGGCATCATTCTTGGTGAAGGAAGGATACTGCTCAGGGTTAGGGTCATACCTGCCTGGGCTACATAATCAGAGAGCTCCTCTATGTCTCTTTTCATGCAGTCCAGGGAGGTGCGTCTCAGGTCGCTCACACCAGCATGGACAATGACTGTGTCATATTTGTACTTGCTGTGGAGTGACCCAGTGCTTGTGTTATGTGGCGGATTCTAGCCCGATAGGCAGCTTACTGTGACCCTCTCCTTGTTCAGCCTGGTGAGTGGGACGCCAGTGTGTCTGACTATGGAGTCACCTATGACAAGTATGTTTGGTGTTGTATTTTCATAAAAGGGCTGTGACTGCTTTGCACACTGCTTTTGTGGTTTATGTGTTGCTTTTGGGGTGTCTTGAGGTAGCAGTTGTTTGGGTGTCTGCTTTGGAGGCCTCTGCTGTTTAGGTAAATTTTTACTCAGAGCCTCCGAGTATGTCTTTGTGTGTTTATGTGTTTGATTCAGTGGAGTGGTAGCATTATGTGAGGCTGGTTTTGTGGTGTGTGTAGTTGCCTTCTCCTCCTGTCTGGTCTTGCCAGTCCTGAGTTGAGAGAGCTCAGCCTCCAGTTTGGCTAAATAGCTGCATCTCTCGCAAGTATTTGTGTTATGTGGGAGGAGGAGAGGGTTGTCTGTGTACATGAGGCAGTTATAACATTGCCTCAAGATTCCCAGATTCACCAGCTGGACCGAGAGGAGATTGACAACTGACCTTTGGACATGCTAGAATAATATTGGGAAATCCTTAATTGAAAACAAGGGCCAGTGGGGAGTGAGGGTGTAGTGCTTTTAATTTTTAGTGCTGACTTATATAATTGCTTTAGTGAGCAAGTGCCAGGTAACTTGAGTGCAATGTGATACAAGTAACTAAATGCAAAACGACAAACAGTAACTTTCTTTCAAGTGAAACAAGGAAATAAGTACAGTAAGCAATGCAGATATCACTAGTGATCCACAGAAGCTGAGAAGTTGCGTATTAGGTGAATTAGCTTCCAGGGAAATAACAAGCAAACAAACAACAAGTATATAAACAAAGCTAGATTCAGTAGGCCTGGATCTAGTCTATGATAGAGCAAACAAGGTGAACCAATTTCAGTAAGATACAGTTCAAATATTCAGGCACTATAAACCTTTAACCAGAAAATTCCCAGCTCAGAAGGGCAGAGTCCAGCCTCTTCTCCCACAAGAGTGCAGTCCACGAACCTTCTTAATGTAAAATAACTGGCCTGAAGCCCAAGTGCCTAAACCAGAACTAATACACTTGGACACTGGGCTCTCAATCAGCAGTTCCCAACTTAGAAGGATGAAAGCTACCTGTCCTGCCACCACAGTGCTTGCCACAAACCTTCCTAATGTAAAACAACTGGTCTGAAGCCCAAGTGCTTAATCCAAAAGACTTGAATGATAGCTACACTTTAATCAAGTTACAACCAAGCAGTAATAAATACCATTGAATACTTTAGAGAATGTCTGGATTAGTGCTCAAGTTACACAAACAAAGCTAGATCCAGCAGGCCCGAATCCAGTCTATGCCACAGCAAACAAGGCGCACCAACTTCAGTAAGAAACAGTTCAGATATGCATGCACTATAAGCCTTTAACCAGAAATTCCCAGCTCAGAAGGGCAGAGTCCAGCCTCTCCTCCCACAAGAGTGCAGACCACGAACCCTCTTAATGTAAAATAACTGGCTTGAAAGCCCAAGTGCTTAAACCAGAATTAATACACTTTTAGAATAACAGACACTGAGCCCTCAATCAGCAGTTCTCAACCTAGAAGGATGTAAGCTACCTGTTCTGCCACAACAGTGCAGACCACAAACCTCTCAGTGCAAAACAACTAACTGGTCCGAAGCCCAAGTGTTTAAACCAAAAGGCTTAGAATGAGTTACACCAAGCAGTAATAAATACAACTGAGTATTTTAAGATGATGCAAAAGTAAAAAGAAGTAGGTAAAAACACAAGTACAGTAAAAGCAGATGAAAATGTTTTTTAGCTGTTCCTGAAAAAGTGCTGAGATCAAAGAAACAGATTTGAGTGCTGAAACTAGAAAACTCAGTTTAAAGCTTTCTATTGCTTCCCAGTAGGTTAGTTACAGGAAAGATGGGAAACAAGTGCAGATGTGGTCTTTTAAACCAAAAAGTTGAAAGAGACAGACAAACTGTCCAAATGGTCAATAAACAAAAATTTCTGGACCAAGAACCTCTCCTCTGGTGTCGTGGTAGACAGGCTACCTAGTGCTTACCATTCCACTGATAAGCTAGAAGGCTTTCCTCCAACACAGAAGGGCTTGCAGGGCTCAGAAGCTTACCAACAGTCCTGGATACATCAACTCTGTATCTGGACTAGGCTAGTTACAGGAAAGGTGGGAAACCAGTGCAAGAGCGGCTTTTAAACCAGAAAGTTGAAAGAGATAGAAAAAACTGCCCAAACGGCCAATAGCTACAATTTCTGGGCCAGGAACCACTCGTCTTGTAGTAGATAGGCTACCTAATGATTACCACTCCCACGGATAAGCTAGAAGGCTTCCCTCCAACACAGAAAGGCTTGGGGGCTCAGAAGCTTACCAACAGTCCTGGATACAGCAAGTCTGTATCTGGACTTGACTAGTTACAGGAAAGGCAGGAAATAAGCTTTTTTTTTTTTTGTTACAGAAAAGCAGCTAAAACAGTAGTAAATACAATTCAAATTGTAGTGCAGGCCAGCACACCCGAGCACGTAGCAACACTACGGCAAATACAGTTCAAATAAATGCAATTAAATTAAATGACTAAAAAACAAGTGCAGAAGGCAATAAATTAGAAGGCTACTAACAAGCAGTAATAAGTGCAGAGTAAGAGTGACTGAACAGATAAAATCACACAGAAGAGCAACTAAGACAGTTACAGTAAGAGCAGATGAATAAGATATATATATATATATATATTTTATAATAAAAATGAATTGTACACACATAATATTCATTTCTTTAGCTGTACTAGAGGTCAGATATTAATACTGTTATGTTTGCCATCATCATGTAAGTTTTAAGATGAAATCTTCTAGCAACTTGTATGTAACATGGTTTTGAAAATAGTAATGCAAATATAAACAAGGAATAGTTGACACCTAGAGCATCAGTAGGATGCAACTGCAGAAAAAACTGGAGGTGTCACTAAGCTGAGTTAATCAGTTCTGTTGTTTATTGAGGTTTGGTTATTATAAAACTGCTAGAAATAAGATGCAGTCAGTTCCTTAATATAATTGAAATCTATTAATAGTACCCCTTGACATTATATTTCTGCATGACTTTATTTTAAAAATGTTGCAATCTACATTAGGGTGCAAGTTTATTCTCTACCTT